>NW_023045021.1:781380-952932 GCF_011762505.2 Arvicanthis niloticus | reverse complement strand
GGGAAAACTAACCTTCTCAATTGGCATTAGTCCCATCATTGGTATCACTTTGTTGCACGGAGGCACGCACTGGAGCCCAGAGAAATGGGTAGCTGCTTTATGTGTTTACTGAGGACTTCAGTTTCAACCAAAAGAGGCACCCACCGCCTGCAAAATTTTGTCTACATACTGGGCACACAGGTTGGTATCTGAAATACCCTCAATTGAAATTTTTTTTCGGGTAGATGCTGCTCCACAAAGTCATCCAGTCATCTGTCCACCTCAGAGCCCCTAGTGGCTGTCCACCCACATTCAACTGTCTTGACCTGCTGCCTATCTAACATGCTGAGCTGAGGACAAGGACATATCAAACAAGAAATGATATTAGATTCCATCTGCCCACTTGGAAACCAAGCTCTGGCCTCAGGCCCCCAGTTCTAGGCACCTAGTAAGCAAGCATCTCAGGAAACTGATCAGGAAAACCAGGCAACCATTATGACGTTAATTCCGCTCCCTCACAATCTCTCTCCTCTCGTTAACCTCCACACACTGCCACCACACCCCAGGCATGCACCAAACACATGTACCACTCAGGGGAAAAATGTGTTCTCCTTCATTCTGTCAAAAGTAGGGATAGCTGGTATAAAAAGACCCACAAACAACTACCAGGTGAGAAGCCTTACCATGGATTTCTGTTTCTCCATTCCTATTAAGCTTCCTCCAGGTATCTGCTCTGAATCATAAAAGAACCTACCTGCATGGACAACTATCCCATGGGTATTACCTAAAAGTTGACAGCCAGTTCTCTTCCTGTCAATGCAGACTCTCTGGTCTCTGGCCACCACTCTTCATCTTTCTCAGGTCAAGGCCAAAGCCAAGAAGGCCCTCGTAGGATGATCCTCTTCTGTAAGGCACACTGTGTGGTGGAGTCAGAGAGCTCAGGCGACAGGGGAAGTTGACAGAGGCTACAGCAGGAGTTGGAAATCAACCTTCTCCATTGGCATTAGTCTCAACACTGGCATCCCCATAGAAGCAGGAGGCAACTGCATAGACACACAGCACTATTTAAGCTCTTCTGTGCATACACAAGGCCTTAAGTTTCCCTGGATTGAGCCCAGAGTGTGGTGGTTGGAGATGAAAAGAGCGGCCCCCACAAAAAACATGGTCTACTTACCCAGTCACACAGGTTGTTATCTCAGGTATTCATCAATGAGTTCTGGTAGATGCTGCCTCATAAGTCATCCAATAATCTCTTGTGCATAAAGGCCCAGATGGTCTTGCTGCCCAATTCCAAAATCTCACCTGCATTCCAGCTAACATGATGAGCTGAGGACAAGGACATATCTAAACAAGAAGTGAATATTTCATCTCTACATGCCCTCTTATAAACCAAGCTCTGGCTTCGGGCACACAATTTTAAACTCCTACAAAATAAGCATCTCCAGGCATCTGACCAGGATAACCTGCCAACAATTATGAACTAATTCTAGCTCCCTCAGAATCCCTGTCCTCTCTCAAACACTCCACCCTACCTCCATCACACACCAGCCATTCACCAACTGCCATGAAGCACTCTGTGGACACTTTGGTCTTCTTCCTTCTCCTAAAGTCCCCAAGTCACTCTAAACATGGATCCTTCTTTCTGTATCCTAGCACACACTCAACTATCTTCCTGATCAAAAGATAGGCATGCATGAAACTCAGAGCTCTCTGAAGAAATTCAAGTAGACCCAATTTAACAGACACCTAGACACAAAGCACAATCAGCATTTATCTCATGTCCCACCAGGATCCCTGCAGCATATCCCCTCCACTCACCAACTCCTCCTAGACCAATTCACACCAAGGTCTCTTAGCGAGCCTCATAAAAATTCTCAAGGTGCCATCAAACTTTCTCTGCAAGTTGCTCACTCCCACAGCCTGATAACAACTAGCTGGCTATATATGTAAATGTATGTCTGACTGTCATTCTCTCTTTCTATTTATCTATATATCTGTCATTTATCTATCTATTTATCTATCTCTTTATTTATATTTTATACCTACTTATCTATATATCTACCTGCCTTCCTACCTATCTACTTACCTACCTACCTACCTACGTACTTACACACCTTCTAATATCTCCTTTTGTGTCACCAATACATACACTTCCAGTTATATTTTCTAGGGCAGAAACACCTTTCTGTTTACCAGATGAATAAGTTCCATTTTCACTTGTGAAATGATTTTAGTATCAACCAACAAGCCTTCTTTTTTGAGAACTGAGTGTGTCCAGAGGTCCATTGCTCTGTAGAGAGCTTAAGTCAAAGCTGTATGGTGCTCAGGCCTGGGAGGCTGTGCTTCCCTAGTCAGGATACCCAAACCTGATGTTGCAGGCCCTCCTCTCTGGTCAGCTGAACCTTGTTCACCCACAGTTTTCCCTTTGGTCCTAGTAGTCCACAGGAGGTCTTATTTCAGCTTGTACATCCCAGAATAAACTGGCTACAAGCATGTCTGCCACTATGTTCACGGGCACATATATGTGAACTTGCAAGAGAGAATGCTCCTGCACTTTTGTGTGGGCATGCATTCTCCTGACTATAAGGTTTGGAAATAAGGATTTTGATCCATAAGTGTCAAGGAAAGTGGAGGTTGTGCAATGGTAGAGATGGAAGTATCACCCATCACAGGAGCTTCTCAACTGCAGGACAGCTGCTAGGCACTGAAGGGTGCAGCAAGAGAGAGTCAAGCAATAAGAGGTGTCAGCCTGTACTTGCAAAGGATCCTGTGAGAGCCCTGCATAAACCTCATTCTAACCTGGACCCTAGGGGCTGAGCATCAGAATCAAAGGCCTGGACTTGAGGACCAGGAGCTGGGCCCTCCCACTCAGTGCCCAGCCAGAACACTGGGACTGGGCCAGGCAGATTTATGGATCCAGACTGAGGCTGACTGGTTTTCCCCAACAAAATTTCCCTAAGCTCAAGCCAGTTCTCTATTTTGAAGAGGCAGACTCCTCTGCCCATGGTTACACGCTCACACCGATGCCAGGTAAAGGGCACTCAGAGAGAAATCTCTCCCAGGATGGTCCTCAGCTCATAGGGCAGCCAGATGTTAGAATCAGGGCTCAGGGAACAGGGAAATGTGAACAGAGGACACAGGGGTTTGGGGTGGGAAACTAACCCATTGGCTATCCATTTAGCTACAGGAGGCACTGCACTGGAGCCAGAGAAATGAGTAGCTACTCTGTGTTCCTGAGTGCTTCAATTTCCTACTGAAAAGAAGCCCCAGCCCAACCCAAGAAAAATTTTGTTTGCACACCCAGGCACACAGGTTGGTATCTCAAATACCTCTCAATTTGACGTCGGGTACATGCTGCTCCTCAAAGTCATCCGTCACCTGTCCACCTCAGAGCCCCATAGTGGCTGGCCACCCATATTCACAATTTGACCTGCAGGCTATCTAACATGCTGATCTAAGGACAAGAACATATCAAAAAAGAAATGAATATTGGATTTCAACCTGCCCACTTGGAAACCAAGATCTTGCCTGAAGCCCCCAGTTCTAAGCAGCTACTAAGGAAGCATCTCTATGAAACTGTCCAGGAAACCAGGCAACCATTATGAGCTAATTCCAGCTCCCTCACAATCTCTCTCCTCTCTTTAACCCTCCACACCACTGCCAGCACACCCCAGGCATGCACCAACCACCATGTACCACTCAGGGGAAAATGTGTTCCCCTTCATTTCTGTCAAGAGCTTAAGTGATAGCTGTAGAAAAAGATCCCAATAACAACCAGCAGGAGAGAAGCCTTACATGGATTTCTGCTTCTCCATTCCTATGAAGCTTTCTGCAGGTATCTGCTCTGAATCATACCAGACACCTACCTGCCTGTCTCCATCCACATGGGTATTTCCTAAAGCCGACAGCCAGTTCTCTTCTTGTGAATGCAGAGTCTATGATTTCTGGCCACACTCTCTCACATCCCAGGTAAAGTCACAAATCCAAGAAGGCTTTCATAAGATGATCTTCATCTGGTAAGGCACCTGTGTGGTGGAGTCAGAGAGCTCAGGAGACAGGGGAAGTTGAACAGAGACCACAGGGGGAGTTTGGGAACCAACCTTCTCCATTGGCATTAGTCTTAACACTGGCATCCCACATAGCAGCATCAGGCACTGCACTGGACACATGGCAATGGTTGTGCTGCTCTGTGCATCCATGTGGTCGTCAGTTCCAGGGCATGAACCCAGAGTGTGGTGGGTGATGAAAAGAAGTGCCCCCACATAAACCTTGGTCTACTTACCCAGTCACACAGGTAGGTATCTCAGGTATCCATCAATGAGTTCTGGTAGATGCTGCCTCAAAAATCATCCAATCATCTGTTGTGCACAAAAACCCAGATGGTCTTGCTGCCCACTTTCAATATCTCTTTCATTCCAGCTACCAGGATGAGCTGAGGACAAACACATATCTAAACAAAAAGGAATATTTCATCTTGACATGCCCTCTTGTAAATCAAGCTCTGGCCTCCGACCCCAATTCTAAGCACCTACAAAAAAAGCATCTCAGGACAACTGACAAGGATACCTGGCAACCATTATGAGCTAATTCAAGCTCCCTCAGAATCTCTCTCCTCTCTCAAACACTCCACCCCACCTCCATCACAACCGAGCCATTCACCAACTGCCATGGAGCACTCTGTGAACACTTTGATCTTCTTCCTGCCTCTAAAGTCCCCAAGTCACTCTAACCATGGATCTTTCTTTCTGTATCCTAGCACACAGTCAACTATCTACCTGATAAAACATTAGGCACACATGCAACTCAGAGCTCTCTGTAGGGATTCAAGTGGATCCAAGGTGACAGGCACCTAGATACAAAGCACAATGAGCATTTATCTCATGTCCAACCAGGATACCTGCAGCATATCCCTTTCACTCACCAATTCCTCCTAGACCAATTCACACCAAGGTCCATTTGGCTGCCCGATAAATATTCTCAAGGTGCCATCAAACTTTCTCTGCAAGTTGCTCACTCCCACAGCCTGATAACAACTAGCTTGCTATGTATGTAAATGTCTGTCTGACTGTCTGTTTGTCTCTTTGTTTGTCTGTCTGTCTATGTATATATCTGTCATTTCTCCATTTTTCTAACTCATCATTTATTTTTTATTCCTACTTTTCTATATATCTACCTGACTTCCTACCTATCTATTTACCTACTTACCTATGTATTTACACACCTCCTAATATCTCCTTTTGTGTCACCAATACATACACTTCCAGTTCCAATTTCTTGGCAGAATTACCTTTCTGTTTACCAGATGATAAGTTCCATTGTCATTTGTAAAATGAGCATAAGTCAGAGCTGCATGGTGAGCAGACCTGGGAGGCTGTGCTTCCCTAGTCAGGATACACAAACTTGATTTTGCAGGCCCTCCTCTCTGGTCAGCTGAACCTTGCTCATCCACAGGTCACCTCTGGACCTAGAAGTCGACAGGAGGCCCTAGTTCAGCCTGTACAGCCAGAATAGACTGGCTACAAGCACGTCTGCCACTATGTTCACGGGCACATATATGTGATCTTGCAAGAGAGAATGCTCCTGCACTTTTGTGTGTGCATGCATTCTCCTGACAATATGGTTAAAAAATAAGGATTTTGGTTCATAAGTTTCAGGGGAAGAGGAGGTTGTGCATGGTGGAGAAGGAAGAGTCCCCCATCACAGGTGCTTCTCAACTGCAGGATATCTGCCAGGCACTGAAGGGTGCAGCAGGAGAGAGTCAAGCAATAAGAGGTGTCAGCTTGTATTTGCAAAGGATCCTGTGAGAGCCCTACTTAAACCTCATTCTAACCATGATCCTAGGGTCCGAGCATCTGATAAAAAGGCCTGGACTTGAGGACCAGGAGCTGGGCCCGCACACTCAGTGCCCAACCAGAACACTGGGACATGGCCAGGCCCAGAGATTGATCCAGCCTGAGACTGCTTGACTATTCCAACACAAATGTTCCCTAAGCTCAAGCCAGTATGCTTTTTTGAAGAGACAGACTCCTCTGTCCATTTTTACACTCTAACAAGATGCAAGGTAATGGCACCAAGACAGAAAGCTCTCCCAGTATGATCCTCAGCTCATAGGGCAGCCAGGTGGTAGAATCAGGGCTCAGGGAACAGGGAAATGTTAACAGAGGCCACAGGGGTTTGGCGTGGGAGACTAACCTTCTCAATTGGCATTAGTCCCATCATTGGCTATCCACTTAGCTGCAGGAGGCACTGCAGTGGAGCCAGAGAAATGGGTAGCTGCTCTATGTGTTCCTGAGGCCTTCAGTTTCCAACCAAAAAGAGGACCTCCCCTCCCCCTGAAAAATTTTGTCTACACACCCGGGCACACAGGTTGGTATCTCAACTACCTCTCAATTTGATTTCTGGTAGATGATGCTTCTCAAAGTCCTCCAGTCATCTGTCCACTTCAGAGCCCCATAGTGGCGGATTGCCCACATTCAAAATCTGACCTACAGGCTATCTAACATGCTGATCTGAGAACAAGGACATGTCAAAAAAGAAATAAATATTAGATTCCAACCTGCCCACTTGGAAGCCAAGCTCTGGCCTGAAGCTCCCAGTTCTAAGCACCTACTAAGTTAGCATCTCTAGGCAACTGACCAGGAAACCAGACAACCATTATGAGCTAATTTTAGCTCCCTCACAATCTCTCTCCTCTAACCCTCCACACCACTGCCACCATACCCCATGCATTCACCAAACACCATGTAGCACTCAGGGAAAAATGTGTTCTCCTTCTTTTCTGTCAAGAGCTTAAGTGATAGCTGGTAAAAATAGACCCCACTAACAACCACCAGGAGAAAAGCCTTACATGGATTTCTGCTTCTCCATTCCTACTAAGCTTCCTCCTGGTATCTGCTGTGAATTATACAAGACACCTACCTGCCTGATTCCATCCACATGGGTATCTCCTAATGCTGACAGCCAGTTCTCTTCTTGTGGATGCAAAGTCTATGATTTCTGGCCACACTCTCTCACTTCCCAGGTCAAGGCACAAAGCAAAGATGGTCCTCATAGAATGATCCTCATCTGGTAAGGCACAAGTGTGGTGGAGTCAGAGAGCTCAGGAGACAGGGGAAGTTAAACAGAGACCAAAGGGTGAGTTGGGAACCAACCATCTCCATTGGCATTAGTCTCAACACTGGCATCCCACATAGCATCTGGAGGAACTGCAGTGGACACATGGCACTCTGTGAGCTGCTCTGTGCATACACGAGGCCTTCAGTTTCCCTGGATTGATCCCAGTTTCCCTGGATTGAGCCACTCTCAGAGTGTGGTGGTAGATGAAAAGAAGGGCCCCCACAAAATCCTTGGTCTACTTACCTAGTCACACAGGTTTGTATCTCAGGTATCCATCAATGAGTTCTGGTAGATGCTGCCTCACAAAGTCATCCCATCATCTGTTGTCCACAAAGGCCCAGAGGTTCTTGCTGCCATCTTTCAAAATCTCACATGCATTCCAGCTAGCATGATGAGCTGAGGACAAGGACATATCTAAACAAGAAGTGAGTATATCATCTCCACATTCCCCCTTGAAAACCAAGCTCTGGCCTTGGGCCCCCAATTCTAAGCACCTACAAAAAAAGCATCCCAGGGCACCTGTCAAGTTACCTGGCAACCATTATGAGCTAATTCAAACTTCCTCAGAATCTCTCTTTTCTCTCATACCCTCCACCCTCCTCCATCACACCCCAGCCACTCACGAACTGCTATGGAGCACTCTGTGGACACTTTGATCTTCTTCCTGCCTCTAAAGTCCCCAAGTAACTCTCACCATGGATCCTTCTTTCTATATCCTAGCACACAACCACATACCTACCTGTGTAGGGACTAGGCACACATGCAACTCAGAGCTCTCTGAACGGATTCAAGTGGACTCAAGATGACAGGCAACTATGTACAAAGCACAATGAGCATGTCTCACCTGTCTCACCAGTATCCATGCAGCACAATTCCTCACCAACTCCTCCTTGACCTATTCACACCAAGGTCTTCTGAGAGTGCACATTGGAAATACTCAAGGTGTCTTCAAACTTTCTCTCCAAGAGATCACTAACACAGCATGATCTATCTATCTATCTATCTATCTATCTATCTATCTATCTATCTATCTATCTATCTATCTACCTATCTATCTAACTGGCAATCTATCTATCATTTACCTTTTTCTACCTACCTACCTAACTACATATCTAGCAACCTACCAACCTTCCTACCTACTTACATACCTCCTATCTTTTTATCTAGCTCTATATCCATCTATCTATCTATCTATCTATCTATCTATCTATCTATCTATCTATCTATGTATCTATCTATGTATCTATCTATGTATCTATCTATGTATCTATCTATGTATCTATCTATGTACCTATCTATTTATCTATCTATGTATCTATGTATCTATCTATGTATCTATGTATGTATCTATGTATGTATGTATGAATGTATCTATCTATCTATCTATCTATCTATCTATCTATCTATCTATCTATCTTTTTCTACCTACCTAAATACCTACCTACCTCCTTCTATCTCTTTTTGGCTTGCCAATGTATACACGTCCAGGTACATTTTCTAGGACAGAAGCACCTCTTTGTTTACTAGATAATGAATACCATGGTCATTTCTGAAGTGCTTTTCACTATCCACCTGCAAGCCTTCCTTTCCTGAGCACTGAGAGTCTCCAGAGGTCCTCTCCTGCACTGTCGAGAGCTTAAGTCACAGCTGGTGTAAGTAGACCCATCTAACAACCACCAGGAGAGAAGTCTGGCATTGCTTTCCACTTCTGCCTCCCTCTCAAGCTTCCTGGAGTCATCTGCTCTGATACAAACAAGACAGCTCTTTCTATCCAGGCAGGCCTGCTCTGAGTTCTCAGAGGTGCAATGCCCACCACCCCAAACAAGGAAGAATCCTGTCACCCTCTATATTATTTATTACTAAACAATTGTCTCATCCTTTTACCAAGACAGAAAGGTACCCTCAGGAACAATTTCCCTGTTGTCCACATTAAGTTTTTCTACACCTTGTGCCATGGCCTGGTCACATATACCACCTTAAGGGTTTCCACTACACTGAACCTAACCTTCACAGACCAAGCTGTGCTCAACACCATAAGAAATGATAAATAAATAAATGTAAAAATGAATAATTCTGAATATTGATTCAGACTTCGCCATCAAGGATCAATATCCATCATCAATACTCTTTATCTATAGGTTGAGGTTGACCTTATTCATTATTATTACTACTATTATTTATTTTTATTCTGTTTTTTGACTGCAGTGATGATTTTTCTTGATCATGGTAATGTTTTGTGAGTCACTGAGGTATGACATCATGAGTCTGACATAATCTGTGTTACATCATGTGCATAACATCATGGGTGTTACATTATGGGTATGATATCGTGTATATGACATCATGAGTGTCACAGTGTGACATCATGCATGTTTCATCAAGTGTATGATACCATGAGTATTACATGGATATGACTTCATGGGTATGAAATCAAAGGTCATGAGTGTGACATCACAAGTGTGACATCTCGAGTGTGAAATCACAAGTGTGACAATGCAAGTGTAACTTGAAGGGCATGATGATGTTCCGAGCCCCTCCGTGTCTCCTTCGCCCACGAAAAAGACACGTGAGGCAGTGTTCAGGTGGTCACTACAGCGAGGATTTACTTCTTGTATAAGCAGAAGCGGAAAGACAGAAAAACTGGAAAAGGCACTGCTTATATACACCCTAGAGTGACGTGTTCACTTCTGATTGGCTGTTCACTCATTACTCATAATATGCCCCGGGATGGGCAGTGATTTTGGCACGCTTTTTGCCTTTTGCACCTGCGCATTCAGTTGTTTACTTGTGGAGACATGGGATGTCAGCGCCATCTTGCAATGGCGGAATGTATCACCACTAACCGCGACTTTCTACATGACATCATGAGTTTTTTATCACGGGTATGACGGGTTTGACATGGGTATGATATCATGGCTATGACATCATGGGTATGACATCATGGGCATAACATTATGGGTATGAAATCATGGGTATGACATCATGAGAGTGAAATTACAGGTATATCATCGTGGTGTGACATCATGGGTATGATGTGGGTACAACCTCACAGATGTGACATCATGGGTGTGGCAACACAGTTATGACATCATGTGGTGATTCTAGGAAGGTGGTTGTCTTCTACAATTGACATAGGAAGACAAGATAAACACGTCTATAGCAGGTGAGCAGTTAGTGAGTCATGGCACCATTATTATATATTATTGATATGAAGATGTAACTGTTAATATCACAGTATATATGATATAATATATATAATTTATAAGATATAATATAATGTATATTAATATTATAATATAGAATACCAATATAATAAAATATGTAATATATTAATTAATATATCAATATAATAATATAGTATACAATATAATATTCACAATTAATATCTTAATAAATATAATACAACATATTAATATAATTATTTTATATTGTATTATATATAACATGTTATAAATAATATAAATATATAATATAGTGTAATGATATTGATATGATACATTTTAACCAAATGTTTTCGTCAAATGTTCTAAATTTTTGCAGCAATTTTTTTCTCTATTTACATTAATGTTATCACTAATTTTAAAAATAATGCCTTCAATTTTATTAAAATTTTTCCATGCTACTATTGTCTTTTTCCCTATTTTTTCCTAAACAGTCTTCACTTTTATCATGAATTTTCTATGTCAATGAATTGTGAATTTTTTAGAGATTTCTCTATAAACAGATTCACTATTTTCATACTTTCTTTCTTCATTTTATTTTATTTTATTTTTATTAGATATTTTATTTACACTTCAGATGCCATCCACTTTTCCCATTCCCCTTCTTAGAAACCCTATCCCATGCCCCCTTTTTCCATTTTGCATTTATATATTTTTTAAAAAATGTTAATCATAGGCTTCCAAGTTTGTTATTGTTCAATCAGAGGTGTAACCCAGTACCCAACCTAGATATGTCAACTATCTTTGAATGGTAGGGATACATGAACATCTGCCTCCCTGTCTCCCCCCTTTCTCTCTTTCATCACCTAGCTTCTGCTCTCCTGCATCTCCTCCTCTTCTTACTCCTTCTCTTCCTCTCAGTACTCCTTCCACCTTAGCACCTTTTACATATCACCCTTCTAGTTAAAAGGAAACTTTTCTCTCAAAATACAATTAGAGCATAATTATGCCGATTTGTAGCAGTGAGGTACAAGATAGTCCTAATACACAGTCCATCATTTTGTTGACTAACCAGAACTTCTCTCATCTCTCCTAACTAAAACATTTAGTTCTGAGCCTGGCTTTAGGATGAATGTCAGCTGACGACCATCCACTCAAATATTTTCTCTTATGGTAAATAGCAGGATTGGCTGTGAGGCTATAAGTTGTAACCCAGAATGACTGAGTTAACTATAATTGTGGGAAACACAAAGCATAGCTTCTGAAACTTAGCCAATTTATAGAGACCTCTGAACACCTGGACACTCCCTTTACTTCAAAACGGAGCATCTGTTCTTCCATCTTCTGGCCCAGGATCATCTGACAGACCTTAGTGTTCCAGCATTACTAAGGGCTGAATACTCTGTCTAGGCATATATAATCAGTCGACTATTCTGCAAGTGTGTCCTTTTCTGGACAGTAATTTGTCTGTAGATGGGAAGAGGCAATTCTTGTCTAGTGGCTGTCTCACCACAACTGGAGTAACACCAAAGATGCCCAGTTTGTTTTTAGAATTCAATATAGGAAGCTGTCAGGAGCAGACAGGTCTCTAATCAAAATGAATATTAATACAGAAATGTTTGTCACATCAATTCTCTGGATTTCTGATGTTTTGAAAACCAAGTATTCATGTAAGGTAATCTGGACTGTTGTCTGTTAACTCCACTCAGTTATCTCTAAATAAAACATAGGAAACACCCTAACAATAAACTCCAAGCCATGAATTTGCTATAGTCCCTTAACTCACAGGCTGTCCATCTCAAATCAGTTAAAAAGTTAAAGATGGACTGGGTCTAAGCCTTGTATTCTTAAATGTGTTATACTGCTACAATTCCTATGAGAGTAACAATATTAACCTCACTTTTATATCAATAAGAAACTGGTACCAATGAAAACCTTAAAATTTGTAATCAAAGTAAACTGGTGCCATTTAAGAATTTATATCTTCATCTTGATAATAATTGTACAGATTTCTACTAATAGGTAATGGCTATGCAATAAATCCTAGCTAATCCTCTCTATTCCCACAAACCCACTACTTTTCCCTAGAAAGCCAGCCCAACATTTACACCTTAGTCTCCAAACCCAGAGAATAGGGGCGCTGACTCTTCATTAGCTTCTTCATGCTGATGATGGGCATTGAGATATTAGAAGAGGAGTGGGGGAAGGGCAAATTGACAAGCCTCTGATGCTGTGTCTTCACTGCCTCCAGATGGAATTCCTGGACCTCAGAGGTTTGAGCAGGTCTGCCCAGCTTGCTTGTTGAGTAGATACACGAAGGTTGATCATTCTGCAATATACAATTCTTAAAACAAATTGTAGGATCAAGATAGTTTTTTTTAAGAGGGCTGACATTTTAGTAAGGATGTTGGTTCTAACCAGTTTTATTTTTTTCCCTCTTTTATTGGATATAATATTTACATTTCATTTACAGTTTCATTCATAGTTACATTCATTTACAGTTTCAATATTTGCATACATTTTTCTATATCTCACTTCATATAAACCAAAATTTTCTACAAATGTTTTGTTTTTAACAACTTTTTATATGTACCTTAATTTTTATCACTAATTTTTAATACAAAACTTTAAGTTTATCAAAATTTATTTCCATGCAAATATTCAATTTTTTGTAATTTTTCTTAAATCATCTTCAGTTTTTTAATGCATTTTTCCATGTAAATCTTAATTTTGTATTTTTTTCAAATTGTTTGTTAATAGAATTTTTCCTCATATAATACATAATGATTATACTTTCATAAATTATATATTATATTCTGAAGAAATAATATTTCACATGTATATACATATGTGAAACAACATATATGCTTGTCTGTTTGTTTTAGGTGAGTCTCATTCTCTATCAATTTTTTTGAATTCTAATCAATAAAACATGACATCCATGAATAGTATTTCTTCCAAGCACACATTGCAATACACCCGTGATATAAAATAGTCTATTGTTGGAATACACACATTATATAAAGTAGTTTATAATCAGAATATTCATTAATTCTTTCAATTTCACTCAAATTTAGGATGTTAATTTCTAAATGTGGTTTTAAATAATATTTAATTAATTTCAAATAATCTTAAATAATATCAAACAACTTTAATTTTAAACAATTCTAAATAATTTTAAATAATTATAAATGAGAATATGAAATAATTCCCATTATTTTTCAGTAATTTTTATTTAGGATATTAATTTCAAAATGTATTTTATGTATGAGATTTAAATATTTTAAAATAAATTTAATAATGTTAAATAGTATTGGAATAATTTTCAATAATTTTCATTTAGGTCATACATTTCTAAATGTATTATTTGTATAAGATTTAAATCATGTTAACAAAAATTATAAAAATTATTAAATAATTTTAAAATAATTTTAATATTTTTAAACTATTCTAAATAGTTTTAATTTAGGAAATCAATTTCAAAATGAATTTTTAAATAATTTGTAAAGTATTTTAAATAATTAACATTTACAATGATAATTTAAAAATTGGTATTAAATAAATTATTCTACAATTTTTAATAATTTTATATAATTTTAATTATTTTAATTTATGACATTTATTTCCAAATGAATTTTTAAAAATAATTTTAAATAATTTTATATAATTTTGAATTAGAACATTACCCTCTAAATAAATATTTAAATTATTTCTTAATAATTTTTAAATCATTTAAATCATTTTTAGTTTTAACTTCTGCCATCACTCATAATATCACAAAGGGTCACCTTTTTAACTTTTACATTGTTTTTCATCAGATGGAATACCTGAAGAAGACATATTTCACGTTTATTGATAATAGATTTATTAGTCCTAAAATATAAACTGATTATAGTTTCATGAATTATTTTCAGATAGATAGATAGATAGATAGATAGATAGATAGATAGATGAAACAAAATACATGCATATAAATTTGGGTTAGGAAAATAGCCTCAATGTAAAAAAATTATATATAAATATAAATATATATATGTGTATATATGTATCTATATATACACATATATATATATATGTATATAATACATTACTCAGTACAATGTATTTTGTATACATTATAAATAAAGTATATAAAATATACATACAAATATAGACATATATATTAATTATATATAAATATATATTATAAATATATATATAAGATTTATTATACATATAATTAGTATCTATAATATATATTAATTACAGTTTTCACTCAAATTTCTTGAAAATAGATTCCTTACTACTATAATACGTATAGATTACAATGTTATATATTATATACTATAACACACTGTTTCTAGATTTTCCCCAGCTCCTCTCTATCTTGAATTTACTTCCTGTCTTCTTCTCATTTGGAAATTAGGTTTCTTGGACACAATACTCTAATGTGACCCAGGATGGTGAAAGATGAAGTAAAATCAATATAATCAATATGATCAAAATGATCAATACAATCAATAACAGGACACAGAGAGAAGAGTTCCAGTCACAGGAAGTTCTGCATCTCTTACGATAGTGAAAAATTTACACCTTTACATTTTAATTATTATATATGCACAATACGTGAAATATAAATAAAATATCCAATAATAAAAAAATATACATAATTTCTTCATAGCTATTATTCATTTTTTGAAGATAGATTGTTATTGAAATGCAGGTGTAATGTAAATAAAATATCCACCAATTAATATATAAGGATATATTACATTTATCATATCACATTATATAATATTTAATACTATTATTATATATTAATATGTTATATATAAATATGTTATATGTTAATGTATTATATATTTTTAAATAGATTATATTACATATATGCATAATATTATCCAATACTAAAAAAGAATACATAAAATTTATTCATGGCCATTATACATTCTCAGATCAGATTTCTCATATATTAATGTGATATGAATAAAATATCAAAAAATATATAAGAAGATATTATATATATTATATATTATTATATGTTGATATATTTAATATTAATATATTATTACAAATTTTTTATATATTATCCAATAATAAAAAATTATGTATATATGTATATAAATTATGTATATATACATAATTTATATATATATATATATAAATTAGTTCATGTCAACTATATACTTTCAGACCATAGTGCATAAATAACAAATAAATAAATGCCTAAACTAATAAATGTGAATCCTGATTCAGCATCCTCCAACAATATCCATGATCAGTACTTCATTAGCTAATATCTGGGTTCACTTTATTATTATTTATTTATTATTATTATTATTATTATTATTATTATTATTATTATTATTATTATTTGACTGCAATGACCGCTGTCATTCATCACTGAGGTATTACATCATGGGTGTGACATCATGGGTGTAACATCACAGTTTTAACATCACAGGTGTGACATCATGGGTATGTCAAAAAGCTTGTGAAATTCCTCAATGTGATTTCAGAGTACATATAAGGACTGAATAAAGCATTCCATTGAGATTACCTCTAAATGGCAAAAAGCAGAGAAAAAAAGTGTCATTACCCAATTTTTCATCTACATTCCTTTGAAGACTTAAGTTTAATTATGCATAGTATCAGAAAAATATTTTGTTTTCAGAACAGTTGTTTTAATTTTTTAAATACCTCTCACCCCCATATGCCTGAAAAGAAGAGGACATTTGGAACTCCTGGATCTGGAGTTACAGGTTGAGTTTGGGAACAGTACTTTGGTCTCTGCTAGAGTAGCAAGCACTTTTAACAGCTGATCCATCTCTCCAGACACTTAATTTCTTTACTTAAAGAACATATCTGAAAAATTACTTGCAGGCACAGGCCTGAAGTTAAAAGGAATGTTTGGGCTCGATAGTGGTGGCACATACCTTTAATTCCAGGATTTGGGAGCCAGAAGCAGGGGGATGATGGTGATGGAATAAAGATCAGTAGTCAACGCTAATCAATAATCCATACTAATCTATAATCAATAATCAATACTAATCAATAACCAATAATGATCAGTAATTGATGGTGCCTGCCTTTAATCTAAGCACATGGGAAGTAGAGGCAGGCAAATTTCTGAGTTTGAGGCCAGCCAGGTTTACAAATTGAATTGCAGGACAGTCAGGGCTAAACAGAGAAACCTTGGCTCAGAAAATAAAAATGAGGAGGGGTGTTTGGAAAAGTCTAAGACAGCTATACAAAGGAAAAAAGAGGTTTTGGGGGCAGACTGAAAGAGATAGGTAACATTTTGTAGGAATTTAAATGACAAGCAGATAGCCCAAATTCTAAAGCCAGTAGGAGAATCCTAGATGGATTCTGAGGGACAACTATTAATGATCAATAATCAATACTAGTCACTAATAGTAATCAATTACCTATAATCAATACTAATTAAAGTGATATAGTAGAAAGACATCAAATGGGGAGGATTTGCTAGTGGGATGGTTCATCTTGACTATCAACTCAGCTTGATTTCAAATGAACTTAGAGACACACCTATGAGCATATCCGTAATTATTTTTTGAGAGATGACAAGCTATCCCAGGTAGTGCCCTTAGTGCATGGACTCTCCATTTACCCCTATCATGAGGAAAAAGTGAGGGAGAATGCTTACTTCCAGATACTCTCTTTGAATGTTTATGCGATTAATCAAATTCAGTACCACAGCCAGGCAGTGGTGACACATGCCTTTAATCCCAGCACTAGGTAGGCAGAGGCAGGAGGATGATGTTGATGGAATAATGATCAATAATTATGATAATCTATTCAATAAAATCAATGGCTAATAATCTATAGTAATCAATATCCAATAATGATCAATAATTAATGGTGCATGCCTTTAATCTCAGCATTTGGAAGGCAGAGGCAGGGGAATTTCTGAGGTTAAGGCCAGCCTGGTCTACAGAATGCGTACCAGGATAGCCAGGGCTACACAGAGAAACCTGGTCTCAAAAAACAAAACAAAACAAAACAAAACAAAACAAAACAAAACAAAACAAAACAAAACAAAACAAAACAAACAAAATCCAGTACCATCAAAATTATGGCACTAACAATTTCTCAAAATAAATCAGGATATGTTCTCTCCTGTGAGTCACATGGAACTTATCCCCTAAAATAAATCCTAAATGTGTTAATTTAGGAAGTGAAGTTGCACAGAAGTTTTGATAAAATTTATGCAAAATCATTTGTGTGTGGCAGCACATACCTTTAGATCCAATACAGAGATAGCAGAGGCAGGTGGCTGTCTAGGAATCTAACACAAGCCTGCTCTACATAGCAGGTTATAGTGCTATGTAGCAAGAGTTTCTCTCAACAAAACTAAAAGGGAGGATGCAAGAAGTAAGCAATGTTTACTATCCCTGTCACCATCATCATCATCACCAATTATTGATCATCATTGTTTATTGATCACTATTGGTTACAGATTAGTATTGATTGTTGATGAGCATTGATTATTAATTGTCCCTTGGTGACAAGGCCATGGGATCAGCTTTTGTGATAATATACGACCATGTATTGGGGTGCCCAAGTCTGATTACAAATTTTTGTTCAGGTTATATATATATGTGTGTGTGTGTGTGTGTGTGTGTGTGTGTGTGTAATTATGCTGTTGTATGAGATGTGCTTAATTAGACCAAAGAGCAGAGTTAAGCCTGTGTCTGCCATGAAACATCCCCATCAGAAGACTTGAGCTGAGGGATCTGTCTCAGCAACACCTGCCTGAAGATTCCTGCAAGATACTTCCTAAAATTACGTAGACCTACTAACATTACCTATTAATTTGAAATAAAACTTTCATTTGAATATCCTGAGGCTGATGTATCATGTCATCATAGCCTCTTGTACTCTGCAAACACACTTATGTCTTTGCATGTCTTAGCTACCAGATATCTATAGGCCAAGTTCATATAAGCAAGTACTTCTGACAAAAAAAATGAAAAAGTGTACACAGAGTCTAAGCTGAATAGATTCATATAACCAATTCCAAGGTTAAGGGAAGTTAATAAATTTCCTTGTGCTAAACAGAAAAGCAACCATAGGGAAGCTACCACAGGAAAGAAATGTGGAGTCCGTGTGGATAATACAACCTCTGAGCTTTGGCATTTCTGATTGGGTTGTGCATGCACATATATGTATGCTCTCACAAAAGGAAACTTTTCTAATTAAAATTATTGAGCTTATTACAATTTTTACTCATGCAATTGGGAGCTATGCTACAGTAAGAACATTCTGAGAAAAATGGATAGACAAATAAAACCACACAGAATCTTCCACTTTGTAAACTTGTGTTTATCCTGAAACAACGTCAAGGTCTCGTATATAAATTTTTAAAGATGGGCAGGAATTAAATAAATGTAATTCAAAATATTATGCTTTTCAGCAGGTCTAGTCACTCATCGTTTGTTCTCACACAATGGCTGGGAAATAATTCAGCACTCAGGGAAGGGGCCATTTCTCTATTTTCAAAAATCATTAAAGATCATTATATATATATATATATATATATATATATATATATATATATATATATATATATATTTAAAGATCATTATATATATATATATGCGTGTGTGTGTGCACATCATGTGTGTGTGTGTGCACATGTGTGTGTGTGTATACACACATATACATTTGAGAAACACACTAAATTACATTGATATCTTCTATTATCAATGCAATATTGGAGACTCCTTACAATAGCAGGATTTCTTCTTCACTGGGCTTGTTTGGGGAAAACATCCACTTTTCCCTCTATCAGATGAGCATCAAATACTCTCAATTCAATTATGGTATCGATTTTATTTTTTCTTATAGACCCTTTTCAATCAGCAACTGAGATTCCTGAAATGCTTCCCCATGCTAATGAGGCATTCCAGGAACCCTAATCCAATAGCTGATGACCATTAGCCATCTTGTCTGTTCCTACTCTACTTTTCCCAAAGTTTCATGATATCACCCTAGTAAAAAAGTAAATTTTGAATCTATGTACCTCGGTCTCTATATCCAAAAGCAGGAAAATGTTCACACAGAGTACAAGCTAAGTAGATTCATATTACCAATTCCATAGTCATATGAATGTAATGGCTAATTATGAACATAAATTGTTTGAGAAACAACTTGGACTTTAAACTTAAACCAGGAAGAATCAATCAGGGAGGCCAGAAAAGTAAAGACATTTAATTATTTAGTTGAATGGCAAATCACTTTGTAGACTTCAACTACAATAGTTCGCTGTTGTTTTCACATCATGTGCAGTACTAAAGAAATTGCTTGTCAATTCATGTTGCTGTCACATCAGAAAGCTTTTACATAACCAATTGTTCTCATCATTTTCCTTTTCTTTATGGTATTAATGCTTCATAGAAACAGAATAGTGTCTTCTGTACTGATTTATCTTTATTTAATGATAATAAATTTAATAATAACTTTCACCCATATCCTTATTGTCCTCACTGTCTACAGTTCCTTACAACTTAGGATGTTCATATTATTAGTAGAAACTTTGAGAATCCAGCAATTCATTATTTGTGCACAGGTTGCATAGCTATGCCAAACAAGACTAACTCTTCCGTTTTGGGTTCAGCTACTCAGATCTGTGTGTAAATGAAACCATGCCATTATGGGTAATTGGACTCAAGGCTATACTTGATTTTCTGGACCAGCTTCTATTTCATGGACTTCTAACCAGAGAGGACAGCCTTGGTGAAATGTGGACTCTTCCAAGGGCATTTCAAGTCAGGAAGAATGTAGGAACTCATCCTGTTGTGTTAGAAAGGGGAGAAATGAAACCTTTTTGAGGAGAAGTAGAAAGTCTCTTGTGCCAAGCACTAGAGGGGTTGTGTCAGACAGAGAAGGCCAAACAGCCAGGAGCAAACCTTCTTGAACAAAATGAAAACATTTCAGATTAATTTGTTAAGTGGAGATATATTAAGTAATTCTTTGTGACCAGGAACATCCCCAATACTCAGCTTCTATTCATTCTCAAAGTCTAGAAGAGACATATGTTTGGAAGTTACATTGCAGGCTGGCAGCAATATTACAGAACATCTACCAGTCTCATAGGCATTCTTTCTGTAATCTCAAATCTATCATCAGCTAAGTAGGGGTTGTTATGAAGGGTAGATTTTCCACTATGACTGATTATCATCATAAAGACACATAACATGAGTTGTGGGCAGTGGAAACAAGAATCAGTGTGGTATGAGGTCCCTTCTATCATAAGGGTATTTTTCTATCCATCTGGGTTAAAAGTGGAAGTCTCTCTTACTTAGAGTAGCTTAGGTCTGATTTGTCCCAATGTATAAGGAATTTTGTTTACCATGCATGAAATAATGCTGAAAGGTATGAGGTAATATTATTCAAAAGAGTATGTAAAATTTCACGCTTGGCAGAAAATGTATGTTCCTTTTGGTCAAAGACATTGGTCACATTAAACCTTGTACATGTGTGCAACCTCTAAGGCTACATTGATTTTTTTTTAAATTTTCTGTCATGTAATGCATGCCATCTGCAGCCTTACCAATCACTTTTCTAAGTCATTCCCTCATCTTCCTTCTTCCTCTCATCCACTGCTCCTTTGTTTCCTTTCAAAAGAGAAGGATTCCTCGGAATATCAACTTAACATGCCAAAAAAAAAATACAGCAAGAGTAAACATAAACTATCATATCAAGGCTGGATGAGGCAATCCATTAAAAACAAAACTGTCCCATAAACAGACAAAACAGTCAGAGTCATCCCTACTCCCACTCTGCGGAGTCCAAGAATAACAAGTTAATCAACCACAGCATGTATGAAGAGGGCCTACTGAAGACACACAGTGGATCTGTGGTTCTATCTTGAACCCTTATGAACCTTGCTTAGTTAATGCTGTGGGCTGTCCTCTTCTGGTGTCCTTGACCCTCTGGTTCCTACAACCCTTCCTCCTCATCTTCTACTCAATTTCCTGATCTCTACTAAATGCATGGCTGTGAATCTCTGTATATGCTACCATCAGCTGCTATAGAAATGTCTCTGATGCTTAGGTAGTACAGTGATCTTGATATTTGGTATAGCCAAATATCGGGAATTATTTCAATGACTTTTGTTGCCAAAGTCCCCTTTGGTTCTAACTTAGCATTTTATGCCAATATAACTTTAGATCCTGACCATCTAGGCAGTGTTGGACAGAGGGTCCTTCTTGTGTCTTCTTGGGCTTAATGTAGACTAATCATGGGTTGTCCATTGCCACGAGCTCTAAGCTACAATTGGATTCTCAGTACCAACTGTAAATTATAAAGTGCCTGCCCAGTGAATCCAATAGAAGGTGCTGTTTTAGGGCATGAAAAACTGCTACACTATTTGCCAGAGTTCCTTTGGAGCTGTTCTGTAACTTAGCATCCAGTTTTTTGAATCTCTGATCTTTGTAGGGCTTTGGACACCTGAACTTGTGACAAGTCTGTCTAATGAGACCATGAGGTGCAAAGTCCCTCATGTCTTTTCTAGTCAAATGCTTCCCCCATTGCGGGACACTGAAGGGGCCCTCCAGGACATGTAGTCTGGGAGGTCAGTAACTGCTTACCCCTTTGGGGTAGAATGTGAATATTTGGATGGCAGATAATGTAAGGAGTCTCAGGCCATGGAGGCTGAGAAACTGGAGGTCTATGGTCAGAGGTTAAAGTCCGTGATGATGCTCGCTGGCCTTTTTTCACATGTCTGTCATTTTCAGTCATTAACAAAATTGACAGCAGAAATGGGAAATAAGCTACCATTGCTTGAAGAGACAGTGAATGTACTTGCCAATGGTAAATTACAGAAAAAAGCAGTTAAGCAGGACCATTTGAGAGAAGATTTCTCTCCCAACAACTGTGGACATGTCTGGGAGGCAATGGGCAGAGAACTAGAATGACCATTGTTCTATAGAATCAAGTAAAGCTCTAGAGTGTCTACCTTGGACCTGCATGGGCCTGTCTCAAGGTGTCTCAACTTGCAGCTGTGCTTGCAGTAGCAGGGCAATCATCCAAGCATTTGGAATGTGGAGGGACACTGAGGACCCTCTTCCTTAGAATCCAGAGTGCTACCTGGACTGGTGCCACTGTCAATGGCCATGACAAAGAATTGTTAAAGAAGCATCATGATTGGAAAGGGCACAGGATGCTGATAAGACTGTGCACTCAAGTCCCTCTTGCTCCAGTATATTACCCTCTAACTGGAGGCCATCAGTGTTGCAGAGATGTCTATTGGAGCCTCGTAACTGAATGGAAAATGCTGATTCAGAACCCTGCTCCTCAGAGACTGTGTGGAGTAGACAATCACTTTGGTATTGTGCTATGGAAATAAGAAGTGATAGAATTTGAATAGAACGTAAAATGTATGGAATGATATTACAGATATTATTCTGTATTGTAAAGATGACATATCCTAGAAAAAATTATCACAAATCTTAGTCTTTCTGGATGCTGAAAGACATTACTAAATGACTAAATAATATATATTGCAATATTATTATTGTGCAAATTATATAGGATTATAGGTATTGTTTGGAAAATAAAGACAAAATATTAGTTTACTCAGAGTATAGATGCAAGTTGATACTTTTATCTGTGCTTGACTAAGTGTATAGATTCAGAACACAGATGCAGTCGGACTCTTGAATGTAGCACCTTAAGTAAGTGCTTTGCCTGTCACAGTGTACTTGTTGAGTTCTTATAACATTTATGTATTTGGATTGTGTTTGGAAGAGCACATAATTCTCCTGAAGGCACAATAGGCTACTGGCTCATCTTGTTGGCTCTACTGGGGCCATTTGCTTTCATTCCAATGACACAGCTGGACCATATTTGCACAGAACAATTTTTGAAACTCTTAGTCAAGGTGATTCTTTGAAAGGTCATGTTTGGGCACGCCCCTCTTTTGGTCTGAGGCCTGGGTTGGACGTCTGCCAGGCCGGATTGTGGGGTACCCTTGATTCAGCCAGACATATTCTGGGGGACTCATAGAACCCATAGCCAGCGCTAGCACTCCCCTGCCACCATGCACCCCTCTTCTGGTCTGAGGCCTGGGCCGGACCTCTGCTCGGCCAGCTTGTGAGTACAACCCGGATTCCCCCAGACACATTCTGGGGGATCCATAGAACACATAGCCAGAGCTAGCACTACCCTGCCAGCACTCGCCCCCCTTCTGATGTGAGGCCTGTTGGTGAGTGCACCCTGTTACTGCTGCCAGACACATTCTGGGGGCTCCACAGATCCCACAACCAGCTTTAGGTAGGAAAACCCACATACTACCCTGAACTCATAGCTGGGTGCCCTGAGGGCTCAGAATCCAGCAGATACCCCCCCCGCCCCCCGCCCCTGCCAGCTAGCACCCCCCTTCTGCCCATCTCCCGGGTCTGAGGCCTATACCAGACCTCTGCCAGGTCTGCAGTTGTGTGGACCCCGGATTGTGCCTGAGACATACTGGAAGGTCCACTCAACCCAGAGCCACAGAGGAACAACTGAACTCAGAGTGTCAAAGAACATATCCTGAGATATCCAAGAGGAGACACTGCACCCAGAACAGCAGACAAATAGCTGGACTGCTACATTGGAGGCACCATATCCTGAGGCATCCTAGAGATACCACCATAATCAGTGCAGCTGGAAAAAATCATAGAGACATCTGGACCCCTAGAAGACCAAACACAAGCGAGACAACTGGAAAGACAGGCTACAATCAGAGACAGAAGCACAGGTAGCACTAGATTTAACCAGATGGCAAAAGGCAGGCACAAGAACGTAAGCAACAGAAACCAAAGTTACATGGCATCATCAGAACCCAGTTCCCCCATCATAGCAAGCCCTGAACACCCCATCACACCAGAAAAGCAGGATTCAGAATTAAAATCACTTCTCATAATGATGATAGAAGACTTTAAGAAAGACATAAATAACACACTCAAAGAACAGATAGAAACCCTTAAAGAGGAAACACAAAAATCCCTTAAGGAATTGCAAGAAAAGGCAATCAAACAGGAGAAGGAATTAAACAAAACCATGCAGGATCTAAAAACGGAAGTAGAAACAGCAAAGAAATCACAAAGGGAGAATAACCTGGAGATAGAAAACTTAAAAAAACGATCAGGAGTCATAGACACAAGTATTACCAACAGAATACAGGAGATGGAACAGAGAATCTCATGTGCAGACGATTCCATGGAAAACATTGACACAACTGTCAAAGAAAATGCAAAATACAAAAAAGCTACTAACCCAAAATATACAAGAAATCCAAGACACAATAAGAAGGCCAAACCTAAGGATAATAGGAGTAGATGAGGGGGAAGACTCCCAACTTAAAGGACCAGTAAATATCCTCAACAAAATTATAGAGGAAAACTTCCCTAACCTAAAGAAAGAGATGTCCATAAATATACAAGAAGCCTACAGAACTTCAAATAGTTTAGACCAGAAAAGAAATACTTCCCACCACATAATAGTCAAAACATGAAATGTACAAAACAAAGAAAAAAAATACTAAAAGCAGTAAGGGAAAAAGGCAAAGTAACATATAAAGGCAGACCTATAACAATTACACCAGACTTCTCACGAGAGACCATAAAAGCCAGAAGATCCTGGACTGATATCATTCAGACCCTAAAAGAACATAAATGTCAGCCCAGACTACTATACCCAGCAAAACTCTCAATCATTATTGATGGAGAAACCAAAATATTCCATGACAAATCCAAATTTACACAGTATCTCAACACAAACCCAGCACTTCAAAGGATAATTGGTGGAAAACTCCATCACAAAGAGGGAAACTACAATCTAGAAAAAACAGGAAAGTAATCTTCTAAAAACCGTAAAAGAAGGTAGCTACACAAACATATCTCCACTGCCAATAACAAAAATAACAGGAAACAACACTCATTTTTCCTTAATATCTCTTAATATCAATGGACTCAATTCTCCAGAAAAAAGACATAGACTATCAGACTGGATACGTAAACAGGACCCAACATTTTGCTACATTCAGGAAACGCACCTCTGTGGAAAGGACAGACACTACCTCAGAGTAAAAGGTTGGAAAACAAACTTCCAAGCAAATGGTCCCAAGAAACAAGCTGGGGTAGCAATTCTAATATCAAATAAAATCAGTTTTCAACCAGAAGTAATCAAAAAAGATAAAGAAGGACACTTCATATTCATCAAAGGAAAAATGTACCAAGAGGAACTCGCAATTCTCAACATCTATGCCCCAAATGTAAGGGCACCCACATATATAAAAGACTTTTTACTAAAGCTTAAAGCATACATTGCACCCTACGCAATAATAGTGGGAGATTTCAACACCCCACTCTCAGCTATGGACAGATAATGGAAACAGAAACTAAATTGAGACACAATGAAACTAACAGAAGTTATGAACCAACTGGACCTAACTGACATCTATAGAACATTTCATCCTAAAAAAAAGAATATACCTTCTTCTCAGCACCTCATGGTACCTTCTCCAAAATAGACCATATAATTGGTCACAAAACAGTCCTCAACAGGTACAGAAAGATTGAAATAATCCCTAGTACCTTATCAGAACACCATGGATAAAGACTTGTCTTTGACATAGACAAAAACAACAGAAAGCCCACATACACTTGGCAACTGAACAATGCTCTACTCAATGATGACTTGGTCAAGGAAGAAATTAAGAAAGAAATTAAAGACTTTTTAGATTTAAATGAAAATGAGGACACATCATATCAAAACATGTGGGACTCATTGAAAGCAGTACTAAGAGGAAAAATCATAGCTCTAAGTGCTCACAAAAAGAAAGTGGAAAGAGCATACATTAACAACTTGACAGCAAATCTGAATGCATTAGAACAAAAAGAAGCTAGTATACCCAAGAGGAGTAGACGGCAGGAAATAATCAAACCCAGAGCTGAAATCAACCAAGTCGAAAGAATAAGAACTATACAAAATATCAACAAAACCAGGAGCTGGTTCTTTGAGAAAATCAACAAGATAGACAAACCCTTAGCCAGACTAACTAAAGGGCGCAGAGACAGCATTCAAAGTAATAAAATCAGAACTGAAAAGGGAGACATAACAACAGAAACAGAGGAAATTAAAAAAATTATCAGATCTTACTACAAAGGCCTATACTCAACAAAATTGGAAAATCTGGAGGAAATGGACAATTTTCTCGATAGATACCAGGTACCAAAGTTAAACGAGGAGCAGATAAACCACCTAAACAGTCTCATAATGCCTAAAAAAATAGACACAGTCATTAAAAATCTTCCCACCAAAAAATGTCCGGGGCCAGATGGTTTCAGTGCAGAATTTTTTCAGACCTTCAAGGAAGACCTAATACCAATCCTCTTCAAGTTATTCCATCGAATAGAAACAGAAGGAACACTACCCAATTCATTCTATGAAGCTACTATTACACTCATACCTAAACCACAGAAAGACCCAACAAAGAAAGAGAACTACATACAAATATCTCTTATGAATAGTGATGCAAAAATACTCAGTAAAATTCTCGAAAACCGAATCCAACAACACATCAAAGCAATTATCCATCAAGATCAAGTAGGCTTTATCCCAGGAATGCAGGGATGGTTCAATATTCAGAAATCCATCAATGTAATACACTATATAAATAAACTCAAAGAAAAACACCACATGGTCATCTCGCTAGATGCTGAGAAAGCATTTGACAAAATTCAACATCCCTTCATGTTAAAAGTCTTGGAAAGATCAGGAATACAAGGCCCATATCTAAACATAGTAAAAGCAATATACAGCAAGCCAGTAGCCAACATCAAACTAAATGGAGAGAAACTTGAAGCAATCCCACTAAGATCAGGGACTAGGCAAGGCTGTCCACTCTCACCTTACCTATTCAATATAGTACTGGAAGTCTTAGCTAGAGCAATTAGATAACAAAAGGAAGTCAAAGGGATACAGATAGGAAAGGAAGAAGTCAAAATTTCACTATTTGCAGATGATATGATAGTATACTTAAGTGAACCTAAAACTTCCACCAGAGAAATCCTAAACCTGATAAACAACTTTAGCAATGTGACTAGATATAAAATCAACTCAAACAAATCAGTATCCTTCCTCTATTCAAAGGATAAACAGGCAGAGAAAGAAATTAGGGAAATGACACCCTTCACAATAGCCACAAATAAAATAAATTATCTTGGAGTGAATCTAACAAAGGAAGTGAAATATCTGTATGACAAGAACTTCAAGTCTCTGAAGAAAGAAATTGAAGAAGATCTCAGAAGATGGAAAGATCTCCCATGCTCCTGGATTGGCAGGATTAACTTAGTAAAAATGGCTATCCTGCCAAAAGCAATCTACAGATTCAATGCAATACCCATCAAAATTCCAAATCAATTCTTCATAGAGATAGAAAGAGCAATTTACAAATTCATTTGGAATAACAAAAAACCTAGGATAGCAAGAACTATTCTCAACAATAAAAGAACCTCTGGGGGAAATCACCATTCTGGACCTCAAACTGTACTACAGAGCAGTAGTGATAAAAACTGCATGGTATTGGTACTGAGACAGACAGGATGATCAATGGAATAGAATTGAAGACCCAGAAATGTATCTGCACACCTATGGTCACTTGATCTTTGAAAAGGGAGCTAAATCCATCCAGTGGAAAAAGGACAGCATTTTCAACAAGTGGTGCTGGCTCAACTGGAGGTCAACATGTAGAAGAATGCAAATTAATCCATTCTTATCCCCCTGCACGAAGCTCAACTCCAAGTGGATAAAGGACCTTCACATAAAGCCAGATACACTGAAACTATTAGAAGAGAAGTTGGGGAAGACCCTCGAATACCTAGGCACAGGGGAAAAGTTCCTGAACAGAACACCAATGGCTTATGCTCTAAGATCAAGAATCGACAAGTGGGACCTCATCAAATTGCAAAGCTTCTGTAAGGCAAAGGTCACTGTCAACATGACAAAACGGCAACCAACAGATTGGTAAAAGATCATTACCAATCCTACATCCGATAGGGGGCTAATATTAGATATTTACAAAGAACTCAAGAAATTAGACACCAAACAACAAAATAACCCAATTAAAAAATGGGGTACAGAGCTAAACAAAGAATTCTCAACTGAGGAAACTCGAATGGCTGAGAAACACCTTAAGAAATGTTCAACATCCTTAGTCATCAGGGAAATGCAAATCAAAACAACACTGAGATACCACCTCACACCAGTCAGAATGGCTAAGATCAAAAACTCAAGTGATAGTAGATGCTGGCGAGGATGTGAAGAAAGAGGAACACTCCTGCATTGTTGGTGGGGTTGTAAGGTGGTACAACCACTTTGGAAGTCAGTCTGGCGGTTCCTCAGAAAATTGGATATAACACTACCTGAGGACCCATCTATACCACTTCTGGGCATATACCCAGAAAATGCCCCAACAAATAACAAAGACATATGCTCCACTATGTTCATAGCAGCCTTATTTATAATAGCCAGAAACTGGAAAGAACCCAGATGCCCTTCAACAGAGGAATGGATACAAAAAATGTGGTACATTTACACAATGGAATATTACTCAGCCATTAAAAATAATGAATTTGGGAAATTCTTAGGTAAATGGATGGAACTAGAAAATATCATCCTGAGTGAGGTAACCCCATCACAAAAGAACACACATCGTGTTTACTCACTGATAAGCAGAGATTAGCCCAAAAATCTGAAACAACAAAGATTCAACTACAAGAGGACATAAAGCTCATGAAGAAGAAAGAACAAGTAAGGATGCCTAGGTCTTTCTTAGAAGAAGTAACTAAATACCCAAGGGAGCAAATATGGACACAAAGTGTGGGACAGAATCTGAAGGGGGGGTTGTAGGGAGACCATTCCATCTGGGTATTCATTCCATGGGCAGTCACTAAAAATAGACACTGATAGGGATGTCAGGATGGGAAAGCTGACAGCAGCCTGATAAGTCTATCTCCTTAGAGGTCCCCCAGAGTCAGACATACCCAGAGACAGATACCCACAGCTATCCATTAATCTGATCAAAGGTTCCCAATGGAGGAGTTAGAGAGCAAATAGAAGGAACCTTAAGGGCTGGTGGCCCCATGAGGAGAACAACAATACCAACCAGCCAGAGCTCCCCAGGGTCTAAACCACCAGCCTAGGAACACATATGGAAAGACACATGACTCCAGCTATATATGTAGGGGAGGATGGCCTTGTAGGGCATAGGTAGGAGACAAGATCATTGGTACCCTGAAGACTGAGGTCGGGAGGCAGGGGAGTCTGAGGGTGGGGAGGGGGGCTGGGAGTAGGTGGGTAAACACCTTCATAGAGGCAGGAGGAGGGGGGATGGGATAAGGGGTTCCTGGGTGGTGGGGGAAATATGGTAAGGGGATAAAATTTGAAATGTAAATATTATATCCAATAAAAGAGGGGAAAAAATAGAAAAGCGGTTAGAACCAACATTCTTAATAAAATGTCAGCCCTCTTTAAAAAAAATATCTTGATACTAAAATTTGTTTTGAGAATTGTATATTGCAGAATGATCAGCCTTGGTGTATCTACTCAACAAGCAAGCTGGGCAGACCTGCTCAAACCTCTGAGGTCCGGGAATTCCATCTGGAGGCAGCGAAGACACAGCATCAGAGGCTTGTCAACTTGCTCTCCCCTCCCCACTCCTCTTCTAATATCTCAATGCCCATCATCAGCTTGAAGAAGCTAATGAAGAGTCAGCGCCCCTATTCCCTGGGCTTGGGGACTAAGGTGGTAAATGTTGGGCTGTCCCTCTAGGGAAAAGTAGTGGTTTTGTCAGAATAGAGAGGATTAACTAGGGTTTATTGCATAGCCATAACCTATTAGTAGAAATCTGTATAATTAATATCAAGATGAAGATATAAATTCTTAAATGGCACCAATTTACTTTGTTTACAAATTTTAAGATTTTCATTGGCATGAGCTTCTTAGTGATATAAGAGTGATATAATAGTATTACTCCCATAGGCATTGTACCAGTATAACACATTTAGGAATACAAAGCTTAGACCCAGTCCTTCTTTAACTTTTTTAACTGATTTGAGATGGTCAGCCTGTGAGTTAAGGGACTATAGCAAATTCATGGCTTGGAGTTTATTATAAGGGTGTTCTCTATGTTTTATATAGAAATAGCTGAGTGGAGTTAACAGGCAACAGTCCAGATTACCTTACATGGATAGCTGGTTTTCAAAACATCAGAAATCTATAGAATTGACATGACAAACATTTCAGTATTAATGTTCATTTTCATTAGAGACCTGTCTGCTCTGGACAGCTTCCTATATTGAATTCTAAGAAATTGAGCATCCTTGGAGTTACTCCAGTTGTGGTGAGACAGCCACTAGGCAAGAATTGCCACTTTCCTTCTACAGACAAATTACTGTCCAGAAAAGGACACACTTGCAGAATAGTCGACTGATTATATATGCCTAGACAGAGTAATCAGCCCTTAATAATTCTGCAGCACTAAGGTCTGTCAGATGATCCTGGGCCAGAAGGCAGAAGAACAGATGCTCCAACGTTTTGAAGTAGAGGGGGTGTCCAGGTGTTCAGAGGTCTCTATAAATTGGCTAAGTTTTAGAAACTATGATTTGTGCTTCCCACAATTATAGTTAACTCAGTCATTCTGGATTTCTGATGGGGTTGAAAACATATAGCTATTGACCTTAAGAGAAAAGACTTGAGTGGATGGTCATCAGCTGACATTCATCCTAAAGCCAGGTTCAGAACTACATGTTTTAGTTAGAATAGATGACAGAGGAGCTGGTTAGTCAACAAAAGGATGGACTGGGTATTAGGACTATCCTGTACCTCACTGGTACAAATTGGCATAATTATGCTCTAATTGTATTTTGAGAGAAAAGTTTCATTTTAACAGGAAGGGTTATATGTAGGAGGAGCTAAGGTAGGAGGAGTACTGAGAGGAAGAAAAGGAGTAAGAAGAGGAGAAAAAGAAAGAGAGGAGAAGCTAGATGAAGAAAGAGAGAAAGAGGGGGGAGACAGGGAGGCAGAGGTTCAAGTATCTCCACCAGTCAAAGATAGTGGTTATACCTAGGTTGGTCAGTGGGTTATACCTCTGATTGAACAATTCCAAACTTATAAAGCCTATGATTAACATTATTTTAAAAAAATGTATAAATGCAAAAAGGAAAAGGGGGCATGGGATAGGGGTTTCCTAAGGGGGGTGAAGGGGAAAGGGGATGCCGTCTGAAGTGTAAATAAAATAACTAATAAAAAAAAAAAAAAAAGAAAGGTCATGTTTGTACAGCAGTTGGTACAGAAAGCATGTGTAAATTTGAAGATATGTATGAAGATACCATTTTACTGAAAGAGAAACTTGATTTGGTATTCATACACCTTGTCAGTATATTTAAGCAGAATTTTGATCTTGTTGGTTGAAAGGGCTTTGTTTGTTTCTCTGCTTTATTTGATTTATTTTGTGAATAATTTCTGTTTCGCTCTGGCTACACAGCCAATAAGCCTTGTGTAGTTTATAAGCACATAAGCACTTTTCTATTATCTAATTAAAATACTGTGCAATTCCTTTAGTGCTGTGCAACATTCTTTCTCCTTGTATTTTCCAAATGTTAATCATTCACTTTCTTTTTTTAATACCAATATATGCAAATAATATTTATTTAAAGGAATCTATCTGCTTCCAGGAAATCCACTATTTTTCTTCAAACTGTGGTAAATTCTGTTTTTGACTATTTATGTATTCACAGTCCTTATCCCCATGCTATTAAGTATCAGAATTTTGGTTGGCTTATCTGAATTTCCAGTTGGTCATTTACAGTCTTTGAAGAGACTGATTTTACAAACCAAAATAATCCTGCTAGGCATGAAGAACTTGCTGCAGGGTTAATGGACAGAAAATTATTAGTATCAATTCAGATAATATATACCTTTTGAGAATTAACTCGGCAATTCTAATGTCAACACTAAATGGGTTTATCAATTTCAGTTATAGTGACTATGTTTACTTCACATAATCTATCAATGTAAACTGAGTAAGAGTTATATGTACATGTATGACATTACTTGATTTATGATTGGCTAAGATTTCTGTGAATTATTTTCAACACTTGTGAATATTTCCTAAATAATATCATTAATACCAACATTATAAAGTTGTTCAGATTAAATAACTTTTTTCATAGTAAATTTAAAAATTAAAACAACTAAATAGTATATATTGTAGCATTTACTTCAGTGATTAATATTATTTTCTCAAGCTTTTCAAAGTTATTCATTTTCTTTGTCAGACTACAATGAAATCAGATTCACTACAGCACATTCATGCATATGCTTTTATTCACATACATATTCACATACATATGCTTTTTTGATTATATTGCATGTTTTTAAAAGAATTTTTCACTGTTGTCTTGTTGATTACCAAGTTCATTCCTTTGCATAAATAAACAATTGGATGCACTGGAAAGACAGAGAAGACCATGCCTTGTCAACAACCACATTAGTAACCTTATTAATTTAGGATGGGAGAAGCCTGAGACTGGAAATCAGTTAAACAAAGTCTGGTTTGGATATTCAGTAAGCCCCTGGATTTCTTTTCTTTCCAATACTGGACCTGTCTAAATGATCACCCAGGTGCCTTCCTGGCATTTTTCTTGTCAGAGAGTTCTGAAAACAAGAATACACCATCTCTGGGAGCCTTTAAATAGCAACAGGAAGTTTATTTATGCGAGATAGAAGTTATGACTTTAACTAGTACGGGGATAACCACTGTAAATACAGAATTAGTCAAGAACAGAATTTACCAAACATTGTAGGAAAAGAAAGGATTTCCTGGGAGCAGATGCCTCTAAAATTAGAATTATTGGGATATATTTGGGTCAAAAAAAGAAAGTGGGTAATTAAGAATTTTGAAATTCCAAGAAGGATCAATGCAGCAAAGCACTAAGGTAATGGCACAGGGAAATAATTAGATGAAAGTAAAGTGCCCCTGTGCGTCTGAATGATGCCAGGCTTATTGGCTGTGTAGCCAAACGGAAACAGAAATCATTCCCAAAATAAAATAAAGTACACAAACAAACGAACAAGCAAACAAATGTCGTTCAACCAGCAAGATCAAAAAACTGCACAAAACACTGGCAGGATGTGTAACAACCAAATCAAATTTCGGTTAGTAAAATGGTATCTTCATATATATCCTCAATTTTACACTTTCTCAGTGTATTAACAGCTCTACAGCCTGACATTTGAAAGAATCAACTTGACTAAGGGTTTCAAAAATCATTCTGTGCAACTATGTTCCAGCTGTGCCATTGGAATGAAAGTGAATGGCCCATGCGGAGCCACTGATATGAGCCATTAGCCTATTGTGCCTTCAGGAGAATTATATGATCTTTCAAAAGCAACCCAAATATATAAATGATATAGAGACTCAACATATAAACTGTGAGAGGAAAAGAAATTGTTTAAGTCCATATGTGCTATATTCACAAGTACAACAGCATCTGTGTTCTCAATTGATGCACTTAGTCACACACAGATGAGAGTATTTGGAAAACAACTGGCAACTGTACCATATGGAGACTATTGTTTTTTTTTTTATTCTCCAAACAATACTTAAAATATTAATTGTACAATAATTATATTGTAGTGGGTATTTTTAGTCATTTAAAGATGCCTTTCAGCATCCAGGATGACTCACAATTGTCATAAATTTATCTAGGATAAGTCATGTTTAAAATACAGAATAATATCTGTAATATCATTCCATGTACTCCATACACCGTATTCAAATTTTATCACTTGTTCTTCTATAGCACAATGTCCAAGTGATTGTTCAGCCCCCAAAGTTTCTGAGGTGCAAGGTTCTAAATCAGCCTTTCTTATTCAGTTAACAAGGCTCCAACAAACATTCCTACAACACAGATGGCCTCCCATTAGAGGGTGCTATCCTGGTGCAATCAGGATTTGAGAGCACAATCTTCTCAGCACATCTTTTACTTTTCAATTATGATGCTCCTTTAACAATTCTCAAATAGATTAAGTCGGACCACTGGTCCCAAGAGAGTTTAACACATTTGACAGCTGCCAAACCATGGCAGATAGATAAGTCTTCTCACAAAGACAACCAAAGGTATTTCCAATTCCCACAAAGTTCCCTATGTAATCTGCTTTCAGTAAAGTGAGCTTGAGACCTGAGTTTGCTGACCAAGGTGATTTCAGACCTTGCCCATTAGATCAGGAAGAATATCAAAGTCCTTCATCATTAAAAATGGGCTTAGATCATCTCTTACAGTCCAAAGAGGATTAAATGCAATTGTAGTTCCACAAGGGAGCCTCACAATACTAACACATCCCCAAGAAAGAACAAAATTTTCTACAAGTACATCAGGAGCTCAAGGACGCTTTCCATTTCCAGATGAGGTTCTTGAGTGTTCCGCACATACACAAGATGTGGGAGAAACCCCTGAATCCACCCAAAGTATTATTGTGCCTTCTGCACACAAACAAACTAATGTAGTACATTCACCATTTTTACCAGGGGTTCTGGGCCATTCCCAATCTGTCAGGGGGCACTAGTATAGACCCCCTCTAGAGAAGATGGTCAAAGACAAATCTGCTCTCCCACAGAAAAAAAATAATTTCTTTCCTTCTATGAAAAGGTGTGGGGGAAAAAAAGGCTTGGGGATCCTGCGGTTCCTCCTGCCATGCTGTGGGTAGTCGGCTGGGAATGCTCTGGGTTTCTCCAGCTGGAAGTTGGGCCCGGCTGTTCATTAACTAAAAGTCTCTCCCTGGCTCCTCACGGTTCCTCATAGCGGCGCAGTCCCAACACACAAGGAAGCCCTTGGGTTTCCAAAACTGGTTTATTCACATGGCGAATTGTGGACGGATCTGGATGCATACCCCTCAAACCCAGGATTGACCTGAGTTAAAAGGGGAGGGGAGAGGCTGGGGAGGAATGTTTAATTGGCTCCACCTCTGGCCTTCAGGTACCTCATTAGTATGTAAATCTCTCTAGGGCCTGTTCATGCCCTCCACCTGTGTACATGACTGAAGGGTGGAGGTGAAATGGAGATTAGACCTTGTGTTAGGCCCAACATCCCACCCTTTTTTCATTCATAAAAGGAGGGGCAACTCTGTGTTAATGAGAGATGTGGACCATGTGGAAGTGGGCCTAGGAACAGGGCTAAACATCCTACCATCCCTAAAAAGGGTCTCTGGGGTTTAAAGCCCGTTCAACCAGGCTATGTCCAAACCATCTCTTTACGGCCCAACATCTCACTGTTTTTTTGTGAAAATTTTGGATGAGGTGGTCAAAAGAAAACACCATGTAGGCCAGAGGGTGTAGCATAACTAAATCAAGGGTAGTGGGAATTGAGGGTAGGGTTTGGAAGGCAGGGAATCATTGAAACAATTAAATGCAGATTGTACAGTTTGAGGGTAATGACATCTGATTAATCTAAATAGACATTATGTTTTCCTCACTAACATGTAACTTTAGCTATGTGACTTTGGCAAAAGAGTTCATTTGTAGCTGGAAGGTCTAGATTTGTCTTCTGTAGTGAGCATCTCTGGGTTCTGGCATGCATCTCTGGAGCCTGGTGTGGGTCTCTGGATTTCAGCATGTTCTGGGGTCTTCAGTCAGATGAGATGACTGGAAGAAGGCAGCTTAGCAGGTTTCAGGAGGTGGCGCTGTCACTGGATCTCGGCGTGTCTCTGGAGTCTGTAGTCAGATGAGGTGACTAGGAAAAGGCAGCTTGGCATCTCAGGCAGGTTCCAGAAGATGGCTGGACTCTGTTGGATCTGTGGGTATACCTGTAGGATAATCACAGGAGGGAAGCAGCACCTCGGGCAGGGAGATGTCTGTAGGCTGGACATGGGGCATTAAATTGCTTGGGAACAAGCACCTTATGGCCTGTTGTTAAGATCCTGGAAAACCAAAGGTGTTTGAGGAAAGTTTAGTCTTGGAAGGTATCTGAGTCTGTTTTTGGATGGCTGAGGGAGAAAAACAATGTTAATTTTGTATCTGGGATTGGCAGCAACAGTTTGCCTGTAAAAGAAATTAGTTGTTAATTAAGACTCAAGAAATGGTGATCAGCACGTTCACTTAAACTGTGGAAGGAAATTAGATGGCTTTTAAACCTTAAAGAAATTATAAAGGTTGAAAAAAAATAATGTTGGACATATATCACGAATATTAGAGAGAAAAGGCAGCATTGAAATAAAAAATTAACAAACATTTTGGTTGAAAAACACAAGCATTGTTGCTCTAGGTGTTCCTGTTAGAAAGAAAAGGAAAATTTTTTGGTTGAAAAACAGGAACATTTGTTGCAGGCCCTCCTGTTGGGGAAAAGCAGTACGGCGGGTTTAGAAGCAGTGGTGAGGGGCCTTGTTCTGCCATGTGGCATCCGGGTGCTCTGGCAGAGAGGACCTGTATTCCACCTTTCTTTTTATTAGAAATTTTAATTGTAGAGAAGGATCAAAAAGCTAACTTGAAGTTTATAGGGAGAGATACCTAGGCTTGATAGGAGAGCTAAGAGTCAGAGAGTGAAAGGCTATAGGAATCTCTCACCTAAGGAAGGAGTCTTAGGAGGGTCACAGCAGGCACTGTGACTTGAAAGACTGCTGTTGTCTGTGAAGGAGCCCTCTCTGTAGAGCTGGGGGATGGGCAAAGTGGAGGCTAGGGGGTCTGTCATCTTGCCCTTGAGCTGGAAAGCACATGGAGAGGGAGAGACAGAGAGAAAGAGGAGGAGTTAAAGTAGAGAAGTTGACCAGGAACACATGGAGAAAGAGTGGGGCCTAGTCTTTTGAACTAGGCAGTAGCTAAAAATTAGAAGAAGCTAACAAGGAACACGTGGAGAAAGAGGGGGGAGACAGAAAGAAGCCTGCCTAGTTTTGTGAACTAGGCTGTGAATTACTCACTGTCCTGGAGTTTCGGGGAGAGGTTTTCTGTGGGCAATAACTGGGGAGAACACTCTTGGAGCTGGCTCTATCACCTGTAGCTGGCTCTACCACCTGTAGGGAACGATATGGGCTCATGCGTGGGTGAGCAGGTCCCCTGCGGAACCTCGGGCTGTAGGTTGGATTCTGATGGACCAGGAGTTGTGTTCCCTTGGGGACTCCATCTTTAATCTGTCTAATCTCACCAGCATTATGGGGAGGTCTACGGTGCACAGCGTAGCGGCTCCCTTCTACTGGAACTCCATCTGGGTCAGTCACATTTGTTGCTTTAGGACCCCCTTTTCCTGTAACCACATCAAACTCTACAATTTCTCCCTCCCCCACACTGCGCAGATACTTGCGTGGATTATTCTTCTTGATGGCAGTCTGGTGTATAAACACATCTTCTTTGGTGTCATTTCGGTTTATAAATCCATATCCATTTCTGATGTTGAACCATTTGACAGTGCCAAGGACTTTGGTGGCGAGAACTTTCTTCTCCGAGTCCTCGCTGCCCACGGGAGCTGAAGAGGCCGGGGCGGGTCCGGGGGCTGCGTCTCTGCCAGGGCTCCCCATGAGGGGCGCGGCTGGCGCCGGGGCCTGGGGCATGCCGCTGGCCTCAGGGCTCTTAGGGGCGGGGTCCGCTGCCTGCCTGCGGGAGCATAGTGTCGCAGGTGGTGGCCTCGCCCGCCTCGCTCATGCCGTCTCTCCGCTCTCTCTGGGCACTGGTTAGTGCAGTGGTGGTTGAGGCGGGGCCAGCTCGCAGCAGGTGGCTCGGGGGCGGGGGACGCACGAGCTCGAGGTCTCCCTGGGCCTCCCGGCCCCGAAGATGGCAGGTTGTAGGGCATTTATCTTTCCAATGTCTTGTCTCACCACATTTGAGGCAGATTTTTTCTGTTTTTATTGCTGCCACAAATTCCTGAGCTATGGATGCAACCTGTTGATGGGGTTCCTATTTCCCTGGTTGCTACAATCCACCTATCGTGATGCTCCTCCCGGAGACCCTGGCAAGCTAGTCTAGACTCGGAAGTCATGCCTTCCCAAACAATGGTTTTAAGAAGAAGGTCCCTAGCTGTGGGGTTGGAGATTTTTCTTTCTAAGCTCATTTTAGTTCTGAAGATAAAATCAGATAGAGGTTCTCCAGGCTTTTGATGAAGGGAGAGCAGGGAGTGGGCAGGGTCTTGTGACCCTGAAGGTGGAGTAAGCCTATCCAGGCTTGAATGGCACAGAGGCGGACCTGGTCATAGTAGCCTCCTGGCTGACTTGCCTGTTGTGCCCCAGTAGAGAAATCTTCCTGGCCAAAGAGTTCTTTAAAACCCCATGGAGTGTCATCTTCCCTTCCCTGGTTTTGTCTGACTTGCTGAAGACACTCATCACGATAATATGCCTCCCATTCTAGAAACATTGGATCAGGAAGGGCAGAACGGCAAATATCTCTCTAATCTTGGGGGGTATTTAAGTTGGCAATATGGCTCTGTAGGAGGAATTTTGTCCACGGTGTGTGAATGCCATCTTCCTTCACTGTCTGCCTGAGTTCTTTTAGGTCAGAGGCTTGGATAGGGTGCCAGTTAAGTGGTTTAGTTCTAGTGCATAGAGGACAGTTGGTTCTTCTTCATGCACACAAGTATGTCCAGAACATATTCCTAATACTCCAAAGGCTATGGATTTTGCCTTATCTTCCAAAGGATCCATGGAATCTGTTTTGCCCATCAAGTTGGCTATGAAACATGACATTCTACACAAAAGGTGTTATTCCCTTTTCCAGATAACAAAAGTTCCCTTCCAACTTCCACAGGTACACAAGAAGGAGGTCTAGAAACTTCCATGTCTGCCCATGAGGCAATTAGAACTCTCTCATGTGTCCATAATGCTCCAAGAGAGACCACATCTACACAGGTAGCTCTAGTATTTTCCCCTCAGTCTGAAGTTACAGTCAATTCTTGCACAGGTACACAAAACACATTAAGAATTTCTTCATCTCAACAAAATGCCTTAGGATCTACCATATCTGAACATGGTGCTTTATAATTATCTGCATCTATCCAAAAGATTTTCTTTTACCTGCCTTCTCTGGGAAGAATTGTAGGTATTCTCTTTCTACCAAAGTGGTCCCCAGGCAACCAGCTTCTAGAGAAAAAAAAAAAAACAAGTTAACATTGATTCTTCTGAGAAAGTAGGCTTAAATTTTCCTGTCTGATGAAGATAGTTTGAACCTCCTGCATTCTGCAAAATGGGGGCTTTCATAGTCTACTGCTGCCAAAGAATTATCAGAAGCTACATCTCCTCCTCAGGTCTGTCCCACATCATTTATATCTGTCTCAAAATCCTTGGAATGTTCCACAAATGACCAAGGAAGTGTGGTAAGAGGCCAATCTACCCAGGGGCATGCTGGACAATCCATATTTTCCCAAAAGTCTCTGGCTTTCTCTGTCTACCAAAAATATTTTAGTATTTTCACCATCTGCTCCAGGGTTTCAGTGAATTTCTTCATCTCTACTAAAAGCTCCAGAATATGTTTTCCATGTTCACAGTTATTTCTAACACTGCAAAATAGAATTCAGAAGTACACAGCATTTTCTATATTTCCAAGGGTCAAAGATATATTATACAAATAAAAAAATGTCTAGAGTGTGGGTCATTATCTCAAATGTGTGAGAAAGCTTCTGTGACTTCTATAGCATCTAAAAATCCTTCTACACAAGGGTCACTTGGGCCTTTGGTATCTGACCACCAATAAAGACAAAACACCAATCAAAATGACTACCTGGGACAGGCTATATAAACTCAAGGGACTTGAGGGTCTTCACCATGTAAGAAGGAAGCTTAAGATCTACTAGACAAGCATATAGGAAGGCTCAAATATTGCCAACTAATCAAGGGGCTGAAAAAACATTTTCTGTCTTCTAGAGGGCCTATGGGATGGCCCAAATCTGAAACTTGGACTCTAAAAATTTTGCCATCTAAACAAGGATCTTCTTGTTCTACTAAGGGAACTAAAAACAATTGTTATCTTCCCAAGGGGGTGTGAAAACTTCATCATCTGAACCATGTGCTTAGAGACCTCCCCAAACAATACCAGGGACTCTACCAAATGTGAGAAGTAAGCAAGTGCCTCTAGAAAATTTTATGTCTGCCCCAGGGACTGTGGTTTCTTTGACATCTACCTTAGAGTTTCCAGAGAATTCAACATCTTTCCAAAAGAAGCTAGAGCACCATGGTAGAATCTCAGAATTCCTCACCATCTCTTCAAGTGACTACAGGCACTTTGCCATCTCCCTCAGAGCCTACAGAACATTTGCTAAATGATCAAAAATCTGGGAAATTTTCTTCACAAGTGTCAAGTAAACTAGCACATTGGCTGTCTACCAAGCTTTGCATATTTGCTCAGGCAACCCTGGGCCTGTCACTATATACTCAAGAATCTCTCCAGCAGTCATCATCTTCCCAAAGGATTATTGGAACATCCGAATCTGCCCACTGTACTCATAATGATTTCTCTTTTGTCTCAGGTTCTTTGGGAATGTCTCCATGTGTTCCAAGGACTACAGAAACTTTGTCACATACCCCAAAGCCTTTGGTCCATTCCTCACAAACACAAGCAAGTCCAACCCCTTCAGCATCTTTGACAAGAGGTGTGTCGAATTCCCTATATTCACAAGCAGCTCTTGAGCTAAACACCTCTGCACAAATTTCTTCCTTACCTTCACCATTTACTCAGGAGACTGCAAAAGCTTCCCTTTATGGAGAAAAAACTTTGGGAAACCACATAGCTGCCCGGGGACCTGAAGGAGCTTTGCTTCCTAGCTCAGGGACTCTAGGATATAATTAAAGTGTCAAGCAGCAACATGCAACTTTTCCATCTGCCCAAGTGCATCTGAGAATTCTTTATCTGATGAAAAAAAAAACTGTAAGATTTTTGTCATCTGCACAAATAGTTCGGGGAACTTCCCTATCTGCCCAAGGGTCTCTGAAAGTGTCCACATCCAAACAAGAACATATAAACACTGTATCATCTAACGTAATGTCTTTGAAACCTGCAACTTTTCTCAGAGTTCTCTTACATATTCCCCATCTACTCACATATTGTACAATACTCACCATGTTCCCCACAGACTCCTGGACTTTCTCCAGGAGATCTACGAGCTATGCTGTCTTCTCAAAAGCACAAGAAAATTTCCAGGACAACAGAGGGATCTTTGCCTGAAGAAACACAGAATACCTCGGGCCATTTGCCTTTTGTAGGGGAGAATGTGGCATATTTTCAACCTGCACCAGAGACTCTAGAAACATTGTCCCATAACCTCTAGAACCTGGTAGACATTCATCTTCTACATTCATATTCATCATCAGGAGGTGCAGAAACATCTGGATTCAGTGAAGGGTATTGAGCACCCTTGCAATCATCCTACCAGCTTTGGAAACTTTCCATCTCAGCCCAGGCAATAATGATTACATCACAATGTTCTGAAGTTTCTTATAGTCCTCTGGGTCTTTCTTGCACAGTACAGGGAACTCAATCATCTTCAGGTTCTGCTCATCAAGCTGTGGGTCCATGTTTATCTTCACAAAGGACAGTATGTCAGTCCACATGTACACAAAACTCTGCCCAATATTCTAAATCTCCATAAAGGCTTTCAAGTCCTTCTTCACATATACAACATATAGGAACACAGTCCACTTCTACACAGTTCACTGTATCAGACTCACCATCTACTCAAGTATGTCAGGGACATAGCAACCCTGATCAAAAGATGGCAAGAACATTGAAATATGATCAAAGATCTCTGATGATTTCTGCAACTGCACAAGGGTATATACAGCCTTTGCCATCTCCCCAGGGGCCTCTAGTATATTCACCATCTGCACCAGGTGTGCAAAAAATTCAACAGCTACCCCAGGACATGTGATATCTGGTGGCTCACTTCTAGAACTTTTAATATCTGCTCAGCTTATTCCCTTTCTTACTTCCCTAAGGCTTTCAGATTCTTCCCTTTCTGTAGAAGGGACTTTTGTTCTCTCTAAATGTATATAGGGTACTCTAGGACCTTAAACTTCATGCTGGAGACCAAAAGAGTCTTTGAATTTCACTCAGTGAGTCCAAGAAATAGATCAATCTGCTTCAGAATCTTCAGGATCTATGCATTCTTCCAAATATCCTATGATAATTTCTTTATCTGGACAAGAAACACTAGGATCTGTATCATCTTCCCTAGGGCTTTTGACAATTTCTCTATGTGTTCAAGTAAATCCTGAACATATGATATCTGTTGAAGAACCTGGAGGCCCTTGCCGGTCTTTACAGGAGAATCTGGAATGTTATACCTGTACACATAAAAACCAGGAATAACCAATGCTTCACAAGGATATTAAAAATTATCACCATCTTCCATAGTGAGTCTAGGATCTTCTCCATCTGTCCAATTCTATTTGAGAGTGTCACTCTCTGACTTATCGACATTGAAACCTTTCCTGTATGCCCATTGTGTTCTAGGGACATTGACATCTGACCAAGGGCATCCAGAAATGTTTGTGTTATCTCAAGAGCCCCCAGGGCCCTGAGTGGAAAAAGAGGCTTTAAGAAAGTCAACATCTGATCCAGAAGATCTTAGAGCTTTTGAATCTGCCTGGGAACACTAGAAACATTGACATGTATGCAAAACACTGCAGAAATACTACCTATCACCTGAAAGATTATAGAACCTTTGTCACTTGCACAAGATCCCTTCAGATTTTCACCTTCTTCTTCACTTAGTCCAGAATCAGAAGGACCTCTGCCATCTACCCAATCCACTTTTATGACTTCAGATTTTGTTACAAGTTCTGTAGAATTTTAGCCATCTGTGCCACATTCTCTGGGGCTTTTGAAACCTAATGAAGGTGCTCTGGGAACATTAATATCTGAACAAGTAATCCTGGGAACACCAACAATGTTCTAGCAAGAATGTCTAGAAGTTTCTCAACCAGCCCAGGGGCTTCTAGAACCTATGATATCTACCCAAGTCACTGTGGAAACTTCCTGTTCAACAGACTTTCTGGGATTGTCACTATGTGCACATGATGGATTTTTTGCTATCCCTTCTCAAGAATGCTAGAGACAATTCTCTTTTCTCAAGAAAGGCTCTATTCTTTTCAGTGTTACCCAAATGATATTGAAATCTGTTCAGTTTCATGAAGAGGCTATCAGTTCTTCTCTTTCAGAACTTGATGTCTGAAAACATATTTCTTGTTCATTGCCAGAGGGCGGACTGTGCCCAACTCTCCAGGTTCAAATCCTTCTTTCCTGTGTGACTCTGCCTGAGTCTCATGGGAAAAGAACATATTTTTTCTGCTGAATGATTCCTCACATCTTTCAAGTATGCCAAAATACACTCAAGTTCTAGTTTCCTTAATAAAGAAATTCTCAATCATACTTCCTCTTTGGGAGGTTGGTCTAGACATTCTAAATTGAGGGAAACAAGAACAAGACATGCCTCTTTAGATCAAAGAGTTTTAAAATCTGTGCCACCAGAAGATGGGAGCTTGAAACTGCCATTCTTCCATAACAGTTGTAAGAGCTTACAAATCTGACAAAAGGGGTTAAAAGCTTAAAACTGAAACCAATAAAAAACTCACAACATCTGATTCTGCCAAAGGAGCCTGGGAGTCTTTGCCATCTCCTGAGAAGGGACTCAGAAGTAACACATCTCCCCAAGGCATTCACAGACAGTCCACGTATACAAAAAGCACATCAAAAGAGTCCTCTTTTGCCCAAAGCAACACTCAAGATTTATTTTCGGAACATAAGACCTGCAAACCATACTTTTTGTCACAAAAGGAGCTCAGACATTCTTCATCTTCCAAAAGAGATAGGAAACTGAAAAATATTCCTTAAGACAGCATAGCATCCTCCATCTCTACAAAAGAGTGCACACAAAGCACTCCCTCTCATAAAGAGAGCCTCAGGTATTCCACCTCTCCTTGTGAGATTCCCAGACACACTACTTTTACCAGGAGAAGACAGAGGAATGCCTCTGATACCCAGAGAGCCCTAAAAATTTCTGTTGAAGACTAAAAAGACACTGAGTCATCTCTAGACAGAGATAGTCCCCAAGGGAGTGTCAACCTCTACTCATCACCCCAAGAGGATATCAGTCACCCTGTTTCTACTAAGAAGTGCTCATAACATGTTCCTATTGTCCAAGAGGAAGGAAAACATTCCATTAGTTCCAGACTGGAGCCCACAGCTTTGGATCATATCTTATGGTGATTCATCCCTACAACAGTTCCAAAAGGGAGTGCAACTATATTCCCTGTTAGTCAAGGAAATTTCAGACATGACATATGTCAAACAGAGAACCTGGTACCTTACCATTCCTACCAAGAGTGAGACCCAGCATTCCAATATGAGCCTTGGTACCTATATTTGGACCCTTTTGCCCTAGGAGACCAAAGATATACACATTTTGTTTGAAAAAATCTCAAAAGGATTCCTCTGCAAAGGGGGTGATGCAGTTCTATCCTATCCCCTGAAAGAACAATCAGTCCTACTCAGTCTGACCAATGTCGATTCACACTTTCTAGTTCTCAGCAAAGGGATATTGGATATGTTCCCCCTGTTTCAGGCAGCCTCAGAATGTTTCAGGGTGAAAGAGATGGCCAGTCACAGGCTCCATCTAAGACACTGCGCCTCAGAGTTGCTTTTTATTACAAAGAAAATTCAGAAATGTGTCTTCTAATCAACAATGGATGAAACATTCAGGTTCTGCCCTAGGAAACTTCCTAATTACCTCTTCTTTCTAACATGGAATCAGAGCATCCCAGTCTGCCCAATGGAAGCTTTAAGAAAGCCCATCTCAACAGGATTGCCTGGTCCCTACTTTTCTTTACCATGGCATCTTCAATTCTTCTTCTTCTTTTTTAATCTAAAAGCCACCCTGATGTTTTTTCCCTCGTGCCCCATAAAAACAACAGGAGTTTTAATTTTTTTCTTTTAGTCAACCATTTGTCAAAATTACAACTACCACTCTTAGCTGCCTCACATACACAGTAAAGCATCAGGTAGGTTTCTCTGACTAAAGCATTGTAAGGATTCCTTTTCTGATTAAGAATAGCTCACAATTTGTAGTCAAAACAGCATGCTTTACAATGTGCTCCTCATGGAGAATAACATGTGCTTCTTCTGACCAATGTGGATCTAAGCCTATTTGATCTGACCTAATTGCTGAAAAATCAACTATCACTATCTTAGTTTAACTGAGTGCATCTTACTCTTATCCCCTGAACTTATGACCTCTATCCAAAGAGTAGGACTCTGGTGACTGAAGATCTAATGTCTTAGAGTAGTTTACAAAGTTATAAACCGAGCATATATATTTTAAATTTGGTCAGAAAAACACAAAATCTATGCCATATTCAAAAATAGGCAGCTGAATTATCAGGAGACCTAGCTGGGAACTGCCTCTTAGTGTGATGGAGATTGATTTCACTGCTGCCTGGCCTGCATAACATGGATGTTCTAGGTTCCCATGAAGACTGGATAAGGAAATGTTTCAGCCTTCTCTACTCTCCAACTTGATTCTTGATCTTTCCCTGATACAAGAGTCTTTGAAATTTTTGTTTCCCTGACATTTGCCTCTAAAGATTGGTATTCTTAATAGTTTCGGGATATGCCAATGTTCTCATTCTGTTCATTGGTAATTGAAATTGTGTTTCTGACACAGAACCAGAAAGACTCACACTTTCCCCAGTCACTGAAGAGGGACTCAAATCATTCTCAAGGGCTCATGGGGTCCTTGGGCATATTCTGTCTTTACCTTATAGGCAAATGCACTCCAGTCTTTCTCACGTAGGCTTCAGACCTACAGCATAAGAACTACTGATTTTCCAAATTTCTGTATGAATAAAAAGAACTGCTGATCTATCTGCTCTGAACCAGGGATCCTCAGATCTTCCCATATAGCCTAAGTGACCTTATTCTTAATTATCTAGAACCAATGTGCCTGAAAACTTTCACCAATAACACAAGGTGGTTTCAGATGTACTTCCTCAACATCAAATGTGACAATGACTTTCCAATGTTCAGGGGAGCATTAACATACAATAAGTTTGAGACCCTGAAACCTCAGACATTCATTAAATGCTCAAATTGATCTCAGAGTTACCACCTAAGAAATAAGGTGTCACATAGTTCCTCAATGACAAAAAAAGGTCCTGAGACCTATGACATAATAAGCAGAGGATTTAAGTCCTTGACAACATTTTAAGAAAGCTACAGATATAACCCCTACTATCAGTATGCAATAGAATTGATGAAGTCACAATGGGGCCCAAGATGTACCCTTCTAAAGGACAATTTATGCCTCCAGCTAATAACTCCTTCAAGTCATGCCACCTCAGATGTAAACTAACCCATGTCATTAAGGGAACTGATTTCATTTTGAAATATCTTCTGAAGAGGACCTTATTTTATTATCTCTAATCACAGCAGCACCTGACATTAAGGGTATGCCAAAGAGGTCAAATGACCTTGAGAATAATAACATTTTATTCTTCCACTGTCTTCTTAGGAGTGGTCTTAGACATTCCACTCTGATGAAGAAAGCTATAGAACTGTTTTTGTGAATGAAGAGTGTGTCTCAAACATTTAGGCTTGCCTATAACGTGCTTCAGACTGAATCCTTTTCACCAAGAATGCACAGAAGCTTCTCTCTTTGTTCATGGTAGACTCAGGTCTACCATTCAACTAACAGAAACCAGAGATTCTCCCTTAGACTTTATTGGTCAGGAAATACACCTTTGACCACCCAAAAAAAACTCAGAGAACTGTGAAATCAAGTCCAATGGCCACTGAATGATAAACTCAAACTAGATCCAAGCACATTTATCTTTAATCTGATCACCAGAAAGGTAACATTCCTCCACACCCATACCTGTGCAGCTTATTTTAATTTTAAATAGGGAACAGATCCATGGACTTAGACCCAACTAGTCAGAAGAAACCTCAGAACACTGTCAAGTCTGATTTTGTCAAAAATAAAAATTTTCTAGAGTTCTCTGAAGATGTGGAGCCTGGAGTGCCTGGACCAACCTCCTCTACAGAAGGTAAACAGGGACACTTCCCTACTCTTCAACAGGATTGAGGGCCTTTCTCTTTTCCAAAATTTTGGTATTTTTTTCGTCTCATGATTGAGGCCTTAAAAGTTACCCGTTTGACTCAGTAGACTCCCACAAGAATTCTTTTTTCTCAGCAGCCTCTGGGATATTTTACCTCTGACCAAGGAGCATTTCTGTTTTTATTCAAAGTTCACAGAAATCAAGAGAGGAAGCAAATTGTGGAACCTTATACAACTTCTTGAGTAAAGTCACATGACATGTTGCAAAATCATCAGTCTATCATAGTTCTGGTTGGTTAAACATAAGTCTCAGGAAATTAGCTAATATCATAAGATCCTAAGCATACTCAATTTCAATTGAAGTAGTCCAGTTGGAGTTCATAGCACTGTGTACTGTCATTCTGATTATTCTACCTGATATGTTAATTTCTTGATAATAGTAAGATTCCCTCTTAAGTCTCAGGAGGTAATCATGCTGAGGGCACATAACCATGAAAATCATAAATGATGGTAACTGTATTTGGTCTCCTGTTCATTCAGCTAAAGATATAAATACTGTAGAATGTGAAAAAAGGTTAGAAGTTGAGGCAATGCTAAGATTTCATGAGCTAAGGTAAGCAAAATTATTTTTGCTTAAAATATAATGGGAATTTTTATTCTTGGATCATCTCTACTGTCACAAAAATATCAGGATCTCCTTTCTTTCCTAGGGTACTCACTTTTTCAACCTTTGATTAAGGAGACCTCATATTTTCTCACTGAAGCAAAGGAAGCCTCAGATCATTGCAGTGTGTCTGAAGGCTTAAACATTTATTTAGTTTGAGAAATCACATACAATTTACATTCTGAACACATCTGTGAGTTTTCATATCAGTGACTTCTCTGTAGGCTCCATAATCAGAAGAATTTGTGTTAAGTCTCTTTCATATTTAAGGGTCTCTAGATTTCCCTTATTCCAAGAAGAAAGAATGTATGTTTTTTACTTGACAGAGTGTGTATGTCAAAGATTCTTCACTGAATTATTATTAAACCTACAGTTTTCCTTGAACAGATGGAGAAATCTGTGAAACAGTAGAAAAAATATCTGAGGTTCAGTCCATAATATCAGAAATTTGTGGATTATTGATTCTTAAATTTCTCCCTCAGCTCAAGAAAACTGTAGGTTCAGCAATGATGATATAAAGAATCTTTGACATGCATACTCTGTCAATGAAGAAGCACATGTTCTAACTTCTTGGAATAAGGGAAATCTTGACACCCTTAAATTTGAAAGGGACTTAATACCAATTATTCTGATTACATGGCTGACAGAGAAGCCACTGACATAAAGACTCACAAAGATGTTCATGAAGGTGTATGGGATTCCTCAACCTAAATGAATGTTTAAGCCTCATTTGGACATAATGGATGATCTGAGCCTCCCTTTGCTTCAGTGAGAAAATAAAATATGATGTCTCCTTAATCAAAGGTCGAAGGAGTGAATACCCCAGAAAAGAAGGGAGGTCCTGATTTCCTTGTGACAGGAGAGATGATCTGAGTATAAAAATTTCCATAATATTTTGAGCAAACATCTGCTGACAATGGTTTCTTCAGAGAATAAACTTCCAGTCATAGAATCCTCAGTTCTCTTTCTCTAGGAGGTCTTAATATTTACCTTCTGATGTTAGTAACAAGTCATTCCCAAGTAAATGATGGGATGGCACAACCACTCGGAATGGTTATCTTGGGACATAAAATGATGTTTTTAGACGTAACAGTAACAATCTGAGCCCTGATCTAACTTTTCTCTTTCAGATTGCCACTTGAAATGGAGGTGATCCTTCTTTGTTGCCCATGCCTGTGCTGCTGATAAACTGCTTGTGGAGAACATAGAGCGAAAGATTACAAACTAATTTGTAAGAAAAAAAAATTCTGATTGCTGGGAAGCACATCTCTGAGTCTCAGAGCACATGGGTATTCTGTACAGTGAGGACATTTGCATTTGAAATGGTATTTTTTGCACCTTCTTTCAATTCTCAATGTAATCTTTTCACTGAAAAATTATGTGACCTTTTTGGTCTTCCTTATCCTCCCAACATATTATCTCTCTCAAAAATGGGACCAATGACCTTCCCACCTATAGTCAAAGTAGTTTTTATATCTAAATGATAAGGCATAGATTCATAATTGACTCATTTTTTTAAAACAAGGGACCCTAGTCCACACTGGTTGGAGGCCCATAGTCGAAGTTTAGAATAAGAGCATAGAACCTGTGCCATCTGATGCCAGGTAAGTCCATAGAAATGTAATAATGTCGACATTTCTGCCTGAATCTAGGTAGCTCAACAAACTAGAAATAACCTAGCCAGCAACAGTCATCCAAAACATTGGGGAAGAGAAATAAGTTGGTGCCTGCTTTCTCTCAGAATGAACACAAACTAAAATGATAAAAAACTCTGAATAAGAACTGGAAACTTAGGATCACTGATAGAAAGTGTCTACAATGTATAAAATACCCAGGACCTTTACCTTTGACAGAATTGTATATGGCACCTTCAGACTGCCTGAAGGAGATTCTGTCAATAGGGCATCAGAGTTTTCCTTTCTTACATGGGGTTCACTTTTCTGAGTGTTAACTTACTACTTCTTACTACATTCAACAGACTGGAAGAAGTCTTGCAGGACTAGCGTTTCCCTAGACCTCATTTGCCAAGTGAGGCCTTGAGCACTTACTACGCCTTACATGGTCTTTATATATTCCTAGTCCTTCCAAGTTGCTTTGAGTCTTTTCTCCTTAAAGGGATGTCAGATCAAGGGAGCCTTATACCACTCATTCAGCATAAAAGAGCATCTACATTCCCTGTCTTCCCAATAGGATTGTGGTTCTATTGTCTACCTCCACCCACAAAATGGATTTTAGACTTTCAATTGCTGTGAAAGTGGAACTTGGAAATCAAAGTCTACTGAAAAGGCTCTCAAAACTAGCCCCTGTGTCAAAGGGGTGTTTTAAACCTCCATCCTCTACAATAGGGGACTTCAGGTCCCCTAGCAAATGAAGATCCACCAGATGATCTCTTCTGCCCATGCCTCACAAACACCTCTATTAACTAAATTTTCCTTAAATCCTTCACAAGATTAGATTTGCCACTGCCCTTCTATACTTAAGAAGGAAGGAGATGTCAGATGCAGCCCTGCTTATACACTGAAAACCTAAAATCAACCATACACCTAAAATCAGCAATAGGCTTGACATACATGTTCTTGGGACTCTGTGGAAAAGCACAGAAACAGATTGTCATTAGCACTTGAAAAAAAGCAGCTTTGGTAGAAAGTTACCAAGTCTTTGTCATAGACCTTGTAAATAGGTAGCCATTTTGGATAGTAGCAACTTAGATAAAAAGAACAAGAGTGGTGGAGTCAGAGAGCTGAGGACACAAGGGAAGTTGAACAGAGTCCACAGGGGGAGTTGGGGAACGAACCTTCTCCATTGGCATTAGTCTCAACACTGGCATCCCACATAGCAGCAGGAGGCACTGCACTAAAAACATGGCACTTCATGGGCTGCTCTGTGAATCCATGAGGTCTTTAGTTTCCCTGGATTGAGCCCAGAGTGTTGTAGGAGATAAAAAGAAGGTCCCCTACAAAAACCATGGTCTACTTACCCAATCACATAGGTTGGTTTCTCAGGTATCCATCATTATGAGTTCTGGTAGATGCTGCCTCAAAAATTCCTCCAATAATCTGTTGTCCACAAAGGCCAAGAGGGTCTTGCTGCCCACTTTGAAAATCATACCTGCATTCCAGCTAGCACAATGAGTTGAGGATAAGGACATATCTAAACAAGAAGTGAATATTTCATCTCGATATACCCACTTCAAAACCAAGCTCTGGCCTCAGGCCCACAATTTTAAGCACCTACAAAATAAGCATCTCCAGGCAACTGACCACGATACCTGGCAACCATTATGAGCTAATTCAAGCTCCCTCAGAAATCACTTTCCTCTCTCAAACCCTCCACCCAACCTCCATTACACCTCAGCCATTCAACAACTGCCATGGAGCACTCTGTGGACACTTTGATGTTCTCCCTGCCTCTAAAGTCCCCAAGTCACTCTCACCATGGATCCTTCTTTCTGTATCCTAGCACACACTCAACTATCTACCTGATCAAATGTTAGGCACCCATGCAACTCAGAGCTCTCTGAAGGGATTCAAGTAGACCCAAGGTGACAGGCACCTAGACACAAAGCACAATGAGCACTTATCTCATGTCCGACCAGGAACCCTGCAGAATATCCCCTCTGCTTACCAATTCCTCCTAGACCAATTCACATCACGGTCCCTTAGGACTGCCAATTAAAAATTCTCAAGGTGCCATCAAACTTTCTCTGAAAGTTGCTCACTCCCACAACATGATAACAACTAGCTGGATATATATGTAACTGTCTGTCTGTCTGTCTGTCTGTATGTATGTATGTATGTATGTATGTATGTCTGTATGTCTGTCTATCTGTCTGTCTATTTACCTGTATATCTGTCATTTATCTTTTTATCTACCTCTTTATTTCTTTATTTATTTTTTATACCTACTTATCTATATATCTACCTCCCTTCCTACCTACCTATCTACTTACCTCCATACCTATGTACTTACACACCTCTGAATATCTCCTTTTGTGTCACCAATACATACATTTCCAGTTACATTTTCTAGGGGAGATTCACCTTTCTGTTTACCAGATGATGTTTCATTGTCATTTGTGAAATGATATTCAGTATCAACCAGCAAGCCTTCTTTTTTGAGGACTGACAGTCTCTAGAGGTCGATGGCACTCTAGAAACTTAAGTCACAGCTGTATGTTGCTCAGGCCTGGCAGGCTGTTCTTACCTTGTCAGTATATCCAAACCTGATGTTGCAGGCCCTCCTCTCTGGTCAGCTGAAACCTGCTCACACACAGGTCTCCTCTGGACCTAGAAGTCGACAGGAGGCCTTGGTCCAGCCTGTACAGCCAGAATAGACTGGCTACAAGCACGTCTGCCACTATGTTCACTGGCACATATGTGATCTTGTAGGAGAGAATGCTCCCCCACTTTTGCGTATGCACACTTTCTTCTTCCTATAAAGTTTGGAAATATGGAATTTGGTCCATAAGTGTCAGGGGAAGAGGAGGTTGTGCATGGTGGAAATGGAAGAGTCACCCATCACAGGCACTTCTCAACTGCAGGACATCTAGCAGCCACCGAAGGGTGCAGCAAGAGAGAGTCAAGCAATAAGAGGTGTCAGCTCGTACTTGCAAAGGATCCTGTGAGAGCCCTACCTAAACCTCATTCTAACCTAGACCCTTGAGGCAGAGTATCAGAATAAAAGGCCTGTACTTGAGGACCAGGAGCTTGGCCCGCCCACTCAGTGCCTGGCCAGAACAATGGGACTGGGCCAGGCCCAGAGATTAATCCAGCCTCAGGCTGACAGACTTTTCTCACACAAAGGTCCCCTAAGCTCAAGCCAGGTCTCTTTTTTTAAGAGGCAGACTCCTCTGTCCATGGTTACACACACACAAGATGCAAGGTACAGGCACCCATACAGAAAGCTCTCCCGGGATGATCCTCAGCTCATAGGGCATCCAGGTGGTAGAATCAGGGATCAGGGAACAGGGTAATGTGAACAGAGGCCACAGGGGTTTGGGTTGGGAAACTCATCTTCTCAATTAGCATTAGTCCCAACATTGGCTATCCCCTTAGCTGCAGGAAGCACTGCACTGGAGCCAGAGAAATGAGTAGCTGCTCTATGTGGTCCTGAGGCCTTCATTCTCCAACTGAAAAGAAGCGCCCCCCCACCTCCTGAAAAATTTTGTTTACACACAAGGGCACACAGGTTGGTAACTCAAATACCCCTCAATTTGAGTTGGAATAGATGCTGCTCCACAAAGTCATCCAGTCATCTCTCCAACTAAGATCCCCATAGTGGCTGGACACCCACATTCACAATCTGACCTGCAGGCTATCTAACATGGTGATCTGAGGACAAGGACATATCAAAATAAGAAATGAATATTAGATTCCAACCTGCCCACTTGGAAACCAAGCTCTTGCCTCAGGCCCCCAGATCTAAGCATCTACTTAGTAAACATCTCCAGGCAACTGAACAGGAAACCAGGCAACCATTATGAGCTAATTCCAGCTCCCTCACAATATCTCTCTTCTCCTTAATCCTCCACACCACTGCCACCACACCCCAGGCATTCACCAAACACCATGTAGCACTCAGGGGAAAATGCGTTCTCCTTCTTTTCTGTCAAGGGCTTAAGTGATAGCTGGTAGAAAAAGACCCCACTAACAACCACCAGAAGAGAAGCCTTACATGGATTTCTGCTTCTCCATTCCTACTAAGCTTCCTCCAGGTATCTGCTCTGAATCATACAAGACACCTACCTACCTGACTTCATCCACATGGGTATTTCCTAAAGCTGACAGCCAGTTCTCTTCTTGTGGATGCAGACTCTATGGTTTCTGGCCACAGTCTCTCACTTCCGAGGACAAGTCAGAAATCCAAGAAGGCCCTCATAAGATGATCTTCATCTGGTAAGGCACATATGTGGTGGAGTCAGAGAGCTCAGGAGACAGGGCAAGTTGAACAGAGACCACAGGGAGAGTTGGGGAACAAAGCTTCTCCATTGTCATTACTCTCAACACTGGCATTACACATAGCAGCAGCAGGCACTGCACTGGACACATGGCACTGTTTGAGCTGTTCTGTGGATCCATGTGGCCATCAGTTTCCCGCAAGTGAGCCCAGAGTGTGATGGGAGATGAAAAGAAGGGCCCCACAATAACCTTGGTCTACTCACCCAGTCACACAGATTGGTATCTCAGGTATCCATCAATGAGTTCTTATAGATGCTGCCTCACAAAGTCATGAAATCTTCTGTTGACTACAAAGGCCCAGATGGTCTTGCTGCCCACATCAAAATCTCACCTGCATTCCAGCTAGCATGTTGAGCTGAGGACAAGGACATATCTAAACAAGAAGTCATTATTTCGTCTCAACCTGCCTCCTTGAAAACCAAGCTCTGGCCTCAGGCCCACAATTTAAGCACCTACAAAATAAACATCTCCGGGAAACTGACCAGGATACCTGGCAACCATTATGAGCTAATTCAAGCTCCCTCAGAGTCACTCTCCTCTCGCAAACACTCCACCCCACCTCCATCTCACCCCAGCCATTCACCAACTGCCATGGAGCACTCTGTGGACACTTTGATCTTCTCCCTGCCTCTAAAGTACCCAAGTCACTCTCACCATGGATCCTTCTTTCTGTATCCTAGCACACACTCAACTGTCTACCTGATTTAAAGTTAGGCAATCATGCAACTCAGAGCTCTCTGAACGGATTCAGGTGGACCCAAGGTGACAGGCACCTAGACACAAAGCACAATGGGTATTTATCGCATGTCCCACCAGGATCCCTGCAGCATATGCCCACTGCTCACCAATTCCTTGCACACCAAGGTCCCTTAGGGTGCCGATAAAAATTCTCAAGGTGCCATCAAACTTTCTCTGCAAGTAGCTGACTCCCATAGCATGATAATAACTAGCTGGCTATATATGTAATTGTCTGTCTGTCTGTCTGTCTGTCTGTCTGTCTGTCTGTCTATTTATCTATATATCTGTCATTTATCTATTTATCTATCTCTTTTTTCTTTTTTATACCTATATATCTATATATCTACCTGCCTTCATACCTACCTATCTACTTACCTACCTACGTATGTACTTACAAATCTCCAAATATCTCCTTTTGTGTCACCAATACATAAACTTCCAGTTACATTTTCTAAGGCAAAATCATGTTTCTGTTTACCAGATTATACATTCATTGTCATTTGTGAAATGATTTTCAGTAACAACCAGCAAGCCTTCTTTTTTTGAGCACTGAGAGTCTCCAGAGGTCCATTGCACTGTAGAGACCTTAAGTCACATCTGCATGGGGCTCAGGACTGTGAGGCTGTGCTTCCCTAGTCAGGATTCCCAAACCTGAGGTTGCAGGCCCTCCTCTCTGGTCAGCTGAAAACTTTCTCACACACAGGTCTCCTCTGGACCTAAAAGTTGACAGGAGGTCCTAGTCCAGCCTGTACAGCCAGAATAGACTGGCTACAAGAACATCTGCCACTACGTTGACTGGCATATATATTTGATCTTGCAAGAGAGAATGCTCCTGCACTTTTCTGTGTGCACAATTTCTCCTGCCTATAAGATTTGGAAATATGAATTTTATTCCACAAGTGTCAGGGGAAGAGAAGGTTGTACATGGTGGAGATGGAAGAGTCACCCATCACAGGTGCTTCTCAACTGCAGGACAGTTGCCAGCCACTGAAGGGTGCAGTATGAGAGAATCAAGCAATGAGAGGTGTCAGCTTGTACTTACAAAGGATCCTGTGAGAGCTCTACATAAACCTCATTCTAACCAGGACCCTAGGGGCAGAGCATGAGAATCAAAGCCTGGACTTGAGGACCAGGAGATGGTTCTGCCCACTCAGTGCCCAGCCAGAACACTGGGACTGGGCCAGGTGGAGAGATGGATCCAGACTGAAGGTGCCTGTGTTTTCCCACACAAAGGCTCACTGAGCTCAAGCCAGTTCTCTTTTTTGAAGAGGCATACTCCTCTGTCCATGGTTATACTCTCACAAGATGCCAGGTAAAGGCACTCAGATAGAAATCTCTCCCAGGATGATCCTCAGCTCATAGGGCAGCCAGATGTTAGCATCAGAGCTCAGGGAACAGGGTAATGTGAACAGAGGCCACAGGGGTTTGGGATGGGAAACTAACCTTCTCAATTGGCATTAGTCCCAACATTGGCTATCCATTTAGCTGCAGGGGGCACTGCACTGGAGCCAGAGAAATGGGTAGCTACTCTATGTGTTCCTGAGGACTTCATTTTCTAACTGAAAAGAGGCCCTCCCCACCCCCTGAAAAATTTTGTCTACACACCTGGGCACACAGGTTGGTATCTCAACTACCTCTCAATTTGAGTTCAGGTAGATGCTGCTCCTTAAAGTCATCCAGTCATCTGTCCACCTCAGAGCCCCATAGTGGCTGTCCACCCACATTCACAATCTGATCTACAGGCTATCTAACATGGTTATCTGAGGACAAGGACATATCAAAAGAAGAAATGAATATTAGATTCCAACTTGCCCACTTGGAAACCAAGCTCTGGCCTCAGGCCCCCAGTTCTAAGCACCTACTAAATAAGCATTTTCAGGCAACTGACCAGGAAACCAGGCAACCATTAAGAGCTAATTTTAGCTCCCTCACAATCTCTCTTCTCTCTTTACCCTCCACACCACCACACCCCAGCCATTCACCAAACACCATGTAGGAATCAGGGGAAAATGTGTTCTCCTTCTTTTCTGTCGAGAGATTAAGTGATAGCTTGTAGAAAAAGACCCCACTAACAACCACCAGAAGAGAAGCCTGACATGGATTTTTGCTTCTACATTCCTATTAAGCTTCCTTCAGGTATCTGCTCTGAATCATAGAAGACATCTTCCTGCCTGACACCATCCACATGAGTATCTCCTAAAGATGACAGCCAGTTCTCTTCTTGTGGACGCAGACTCTATGGTTTCTGGCCACACTCTCACTTCCCAGGTCAAAGCACAAAGCCAAGAAGGCCCTCGTAGAATGATCCTCATCTGGTAAGTCACCTCTGTCATGAAGTCAGAGAGCTCAGGAGACAGGCGAAGTTGAATAGAGACCACAGGGGGAGTTGAAATATATGTGTGTGTGTGTGTATGTATATGTATATGTATATTAATATATATTATATATATTAAGAATTATATATTTGTATATATACATGTATACATATGTGTGTATATATGTACATATATATGTGTATATATATATATATATATATATATATATATATATATATATATGTATTTCTTAATTTATGATTGTGTGTGTATGTGTGTGTGACTGGAGGTGGATGTTAAAGGCATGTATGTGTAAGGTGTTTTCATGTAGGTAGTTGCACATATGTATGGCTGTATCTGCATGTGTGTGCGTGTGCCTGAAGTTTCTACATATTAATGTTATGTGTCTTTGATGAATCTACACTTTGTTTACTGAAATAGAGTTTGGCTTTTCTAATCAGCTCATAATGGTTGCCTGGTTTCTTGGTAGCATGGAGATTCTTTCTTAGTAGAAGTTTAAAATCAGGGGCCTGAGGCCAGGGCCTGTTTGTCAAGGGGCCAGGTTGGGATTGCGTATTCATTCCTTCTTTTTATATGTCCTTGTCCTCAGCTCAGGGTGCTAAGTGTCCTGCAGGCGAGATTGTGAAAATAGATGTCCAGCTCCTCTGGGCCTCTAGGTGGACAGACGAACAGATGACTTTGTAGAGCAGCATCTAGCAGAACACAGATTCTGGGGTACCTGAGATACCAACCATCGTGCCCAGATGCATTGACTAAGGTTTCTTAGGGACGTATCAAGGGCTTCATTTTCATCTCCGACCTCACTTTGGGCCAGGGAAACTGAAGGACTCAGGGCCAACAGAGCACCTCACACATTGCCCTGGGTTTATTGCAGTGCCTTCTGCTGCTAGGTGGGAAACCTGATCTGGGCCTTTAGATGTAAATCTGTAGATTCATTTGTCATTTAAATCACAGATATATTTCTGCCTTTGACCAGTATGCGTTGTTTTTTAAGTTCCTTGCTATCACTTGCCTGGTTAATGTCATTTGCTCCACTCATGTGCACTCATCATTAGAAGGTGTCAGTTCCTGTTCTACTGAGCCACAAAGAGCTGTAAACCACTGTTTGGGTCCAGTGAATTGATGTTAGTTCATCAGGAAGAGCAGCCAGTACTCTTTCATGGTTACCTATGTGTACAGCTTCTTGGGGTGTTCTTATTTGGGATAAGAATTATCAGCTACTTTAAAAAGATAGTTTGCAATAAGGTGTCAGCAAGTCTAGACTCAAAAATCTATAATTCACTAAACTGTTGACTATAATTCTGGCACCCAAATTAGTTATATCTTCATTGAAAATCACATGTCTGTCACACATGTTACAGGAACTAAGCTAAATGCTTACAGTGAAGAAGCACTGTGAAATTAGCCATGAACCTTGTGGAATAGTTTATGATACTTAAGAAGAAGCCATAAGTTTAAATGCCTCCTCCAAAAGACTCAAAAAAGTCCTTCTACCTTTTAGTTATAGAGATGATAGCCCTGGGAAAAACAGGGCATGTAAGGATCACTAGTAATGGGCATAGAAACCATGTTTTCATCAGAAACTTCAGCTCAAAAATCATCTAAGGCTGTGTCACATGACATCAGTAAACTTGTGCTGCATGTTTTTTTTTATATGTGGATGAGAAGAATGCTTCAAACTGTTTTATAGCACCTTGACAGATGTCCTCTAATGATGCCCCAAAGGTGATTGTTTTTGTTTACTCTGAACATCATGCTATAGTGTTGCTTGTGTGAATGTCCTTGTTTTTCTTTTGATGTTTTTAAAATTCTGATGCCTGAAGGAATTAAATTTTGTGTTCCCTATGATAAAAGTGTTACTAGTTTTTATAGTATTGCCGTGATAGTCTTAATCTTTCAATACAATAGTATTCCCATTAGACAGTGTGTAACTTTAATTTTTCAAAGCCTACTTTTCATAACTTTTCATAACTTGCCTTCTAGGCCACCACCCACCAGATGTATTGGAAAAGAAAGGATATGGAGGAAGTAGACCTGGTTCAAAACAGTTCTTTGGAGCAATTCCCATCTGACTTTGTCATTAATGAGCAGCTTTATTCACAGGTTGGCAGCAGCAGCTGGATTCACTATGAAACTCTTCATGGCTAAAACAGCAGTCCAGTTCAGTAATGTCAAGATAACAGCAGTGGCACAAAGTAGCTAGAACAATCAGGACACAGCTGAAGGCACTAGTCAGCAGGAGGCATTAGACTAGCATGTATATTAGGAGAAATTCTTGGCTCTGCTTCTCTTACGGTAGTGAAGGTAGGTGAACACTGGAAACCAAGAAGCATTAAGCTATGTAATCAAGCCAAGGCCCTCTCCCAGACATCTAAGTCCTACTTATACTGCCCAAAACCCCATGTTTCAGAGACACTAAGCTGAACCTAAGTAAAAGAAGAAGAATCAGTTCAAACCCTACAGTCTAACTTGAACCAATTGCTTTCAAATATTTTTAAAACTTTGGAACTTCTGAGGATATTTATCCTTCACATATTTAGTGAGTAGAATGTGTATCATCTTGCCAGGCAATAATACACAGACTTAATCCCCAAATTCTGGAAGCAGAGGCAGCTGGATCCCTGTGTTTAAGGCAAGCCTGGTGTATAGAAAGGTTGAGATTTTAAGAGAGGGAGAGAGAGAGAGAGAGAGAGAGAGAGAGAGAGAGAGAGAGAGAGAGAGAGAGACCCCAGCTGGCCAGGTTTTACACAGAGTAATCAAGTCATAAAAAAAGAAAGGCAAGGAGGGAGAGAAATTGTGTATCACTGTACCATCTTTCTTTCATAACTTCTACTTGGCTACCTTCCTGTATTTTCGCAATCAATGCTAAATCTATTGACATTGTGTCATTTAGGTTCTAGTATTAGTAAATCACAAAGGCCCTTACTTAGGACTGGACTGGAAGAGAACAATTTCAATGCTATTAAGAAGGCAGAGAGTGCCAGAAAATGGCAGCAGCTAACAATTAATTTTACAAAACCTCCCAGATGGTAAAGTCCTTACAAGGCACAAAACAGGTTGCAATTATTTTTATAGCATTTCATGCTGATTTTATTTACAATCTCCAGTTTCAGAAGGAGAAATAAAACATACCAGTAGATCTCTGAAGCCATGACATAGGACCTAACATGCAGGCATCAAATGAGGGAGTACATGCTGGTTTCAGCAGAATTGATCCTACCAGTAAAGTTATCCACTGAGAGCTAAGACCATGTTTGATGGTGAACTTTTCCCTTTCTGAAGTTGATATGAACATAACATTTTGATAATATGAACATCTTAGAAATAGACCCAGATAAAAACCAGTTTTGACTGAAAAGTAAAATTGCAATTAGTATTCATGATGATATCTCTTTATTTTCTCATTATATCTGCAAACATTCTGGCAGCCTTTTCTTGTTTATTCACTGATTCTAACTATACACTGCCATGACATGGAAGAAGCTTTGTGTTTGGAAGACTTACTTGTAATGCCATCATATTATGTAATGACAGATTAAAATAATCAATGACTTACAGAAAGCTTATGTTATCCAAAATATTCAGCATGCTTCTACAAGCATTGTAGTTCTGAAAATATGATTATTATGAGGCTCCCAAATGTGGAGCTCAAAGTAGGTAAGCATTCTCTCTCCTTTTCTAAAAGACACCTTTTCAAGTATGGATAAGACTTCTTCAAGAGTGCTGCAATCTCCTCCATAGAGAAATGTTGAGTTAAGACAATGGGAAGGTAAACATCATGGGGCAGTCACAGTCCAAGAACAGAGGCTTGTTCTTGGCAGTATTAAATCATATGCTAGAAAATAGAAGTACTAAACCCTCAAAGAAGAGTTTGGTAGCATTTTATAATTTTGTACTGAGTGTCAGCCCATGGTTCCCAGAGGAAGAAAGCTTGTCTTTAGAAAATTGGAAAAAGGGCCATAAAAGAAGCTAGGCCAAAAGGAGACTTGGACTTTTGCTTCCCAGTAACTATTTTTGAAGGGGATACACCATATTGGGAACCTCTTCCTTTAAAAACTCTTAAAGAACTACAGTGTTGTGTCAAGAACATGGGGCCAATTGCTCCATACACTATAGATTGTGCAAGTGTTGCAAAGCATGGGCCAACTCCTCTGATGATTTGCATCAGACTGCAAAGTCCACTTTTAGCCCTGGACAGTTTATAGTGTGGAGGACTGAATATGAGGATAGACCAAGGAAAGTGGCTCAGAATTTAGCCTTCAAGAAGAAGGCAGATAACATATGATGTCAATGCTCTTGGGTAGAGAACAAGTTGGTTTAAAATGGGAAGTACTAGAGGAAGTCTCCTAGATAGCAGTAGCTGCTTGGAGAAGGCTCCCTCGTGTTGATGGAAAGACAACTCTATTAGCAGGAATCAAACAAAAACAAGATGAGTCACATAAGAACTTTATTGCTAGATTGGAAGAAACATTAGACAGTATGCTTCCTTCCTCTAAGGGCTCTGAAACATTATTAAAACAAATTGCATGGGAAAATGTCAATACTCTCTGCCAGGAACTAGTTAGACCAATCAGAAAAACAGGGACTGTACAAGATTACATTAATGCATGTATAAATGCCTCACCAGCAGTGGTCCACAATATGGACTATGCCACAGCAAAGCAAGGGCAACATTTTCAAGCCTATGTTTAGAACTTAAATGAAGAAGAAACCAAAAGGCTTTGTGCTTTTCTTATAAACAACAGGGACATATGAGCTGTGAATGTAAAAAAGAAGAGCAGACATCAAAGAATAAAAATAAGAAAAACAGCCATGAAGTGCTGGCACATGCCTTTAATTCCAGCACTTTGGAGACAGTTTAGTTTGAGACCAGCCTGGTCTACAGAGTGAGTTCCAGGACAGCCAGGGCTATACAGAGAAACCCTGTCTTCCAGAATAACAAATAAAAACCAACATCAGGGGTTATGTCCTCAGTGTAGAAAGGGAAAGCATTAGTGGAATAATAATGAAACTACTCTGAATGATGAGATGAAAATAGGGGTGATGGGCATGTCATCAGCCCCTAAAAAGGCAAAAAACAGAGACAGAGGAAGGCAAAAGTAAACTGAATCCTCTGACTCCTGAGTTTAATATCACAATCTCACCCAGAGCAATACCAGGAAGTGAAAGATTATATCTTGGAGTAGGCAAACTTCATATACTCTCTCTTTATGAGGGAGTACAAGTAGTACACACAGGATTTGAAGGACCACTATCAGTGGGCATCTTTGGTCTTGTATTAGGTAAAAGTTCAAATTACAAGAACAATTTTGAAGCATTTACTGGAATAATTGGTTTAGACTTCCAAGAAGCGGTAAAATTTATGATTAGGCCATGAAAAGAAACAATACAACTACATAAGAACCAATTGGTAGCTCAGATAATACTATTCCCTTATATAGAACTTCTGAATCTAATCCAAAGACACATTAGAGAGAATAAAGGTTTTGACTCCACAGTAGTGGTTGCTTGGACTCTGGAAATTACTAGACAAAGACCCTTAAATATTATACAAGTAGAAGAAAAAAGTATCCAAGGAATATTGGACACAGGAGCAGATAAGTCTTGCATGGCAGGAAGGGACTGGCCTGGGACATGACCAACACTTCATACCACCTCTACTCTGGTGAGACTGGGGCTAGCTTCCAACCTAGTTCAAAGTTCAAAAGTCCTGACATGGAAATGTGAAGGCACAGTGGGTACTTTTCAACCCTACATTATTTCCTCTTTGCCATTCTCCCAATAGGAAAGAGATCTTTTAGGGGAAATGAAAGTAAAATTAATCACAGATGAAAATTAGAATGATCAGCATTTTTATAGGGGCTGCTGAAGAATTATATGCAGATAAAATTTTATGGATCAATGATAAGCCTGTTTGTGAGAATCAGTGGCTTCTAACTCAGGAAGAAGTACAGGCTATAAAACGACTAGTAGAACAACAGCTGCAATTAGGATATATTGAAGAATTTAAGAGTCCATGAAATACTCTTGTGTTTGTCATTAAGAAATTGTCAGGCAAAGGAGACTCTTACAAGATCTCTGGGTTTTTAATAAGACAATGCATGATATGTGAGCTTTACAGCCAGGACTTCCATCCCCAGTGGCTGTTCCAGAGTATCATTATGTTATAGATTTAAAATATTGTTTCTTTTCTATAAAATTACAACCAGAAGACACACAGATATTTGCTTTTAGCATGCCCTTTGTCAATTTATAACATTCTGTTGAATCTATCTATCTATCTATCTATCTATCTATCTATCTATCTATCTATCATCTATCAGTATAGATTATGTATTTTGAAAAAGTTTATAGACCATGCTGGCCTTGAACTGTCAGAAATGTGCCCAAGTAGTGGAGTCAGAGATGTATGCCACCAATACTGGCTTGAAAAACAAAAGGTCAATGTTTCCCTATCTAGACTTGGCTAGCCCTGTACTATTATGACCTTCCTTTAGCCACCTTAGTGCAAAGATTACAGACTGCAATAATTCCTGGCAGGCCCCAACACATGAAGCTCTATTCTCTTTAGAAAGCAATCATGCAAGGCATCAGAATTTAATTTGATACAAAAATGTTTTGTGTTGGGGGAAAGGTAGCACTATATGTTCCAGTAACCCAGAGGAAAATTCTGAGCCAGTTGTTTGTATAATTAAAATAATGGCATATAATTACAGTTGAACAGCAAGCAGGAGCAAGAAGCTAGTGAAAGAAATTTAAATTCTAATAGTCAATATATTGCTGGTAAAGAGAGTTTCAAAGCACAATTAATTGGATGAACAAAACCTGCAATTAGTTTCTGCCCCTGGCCCAGATTCTGGTGGCTAGAGCAGTCTCCCAGCCGATCTCCTCCCCTGTAGAAACTGGGTCTGGAGCCACCCTAGGGAGCTCATGGACAGCAGAGCAGCAGATAGGAGAACCCACACACTGCCCTAGGCCTTAGAAGCACAACTGGCAGTAGGGAGACCCAAGAGCACACCTGGCATCCAGACCCTGCCCCTGCAGAAACACTCACTTTCCGCCCCTGGCCTGGATACAGGTGGCTGGAGCAGTCTTCCAGTACATCTGCTCCCCTCTGGAAACTGAGTCTAGAGGCACCCTAGGGAGGTCATAGGTCACAGACTGCAGAAATGCAGAGGTACCCAAGAGATGCCAAAAACCACAGAGCTACAGGCATTATACAGAAGACATGGCCCACAGAGCTGCAGAGCAGGGAAAACCATATCCTGAAGTATCCTATAGGAGCAACCACATTCGGAGCAGCAAATACCTAGCAGGTCTACTACCCTGGAGACACCATATCCTGAACTATCCTAGAGGAGCCACTGTACCCAGAGCAGCTGGAGCTCATGATCACAGAGCCATCCAGACCCCAAGGAATTCTGACACAACCAAGATAAATGGAAAGGCAGACTCCAGTCAGAACAAGTGTGTGTGAGTAGCACTACAGCTATCCAAATGGGGAAAGGCAAGCGCAGGAATGTAAACAACAAAAACCTAAGTGACTTGGCATCACCAGAACCCAGTTCCCCCACCCTAGCAAGTCCTGAACACCACTTCATACCAGAAAAGCAGGACTCAGAATTAAAAATCATTTCTCATGGTGATGATAGAGGACTTTAAAAAGGATATAAACAACACTCTCAAAGAGTTTGAGAACGCAGTTAAATAGGTAGAAACTCTTAAAGAAATTCGAGAAAACACAAACAAACAAATGAAGGAATTACACAAAACTGTTCAGGACCTAAAAATTGAAATAGAAACAATAAAGAAATCTCAAAGGGAGACGACCCTGGAGATAGAAAACCTAGAAAAAAGATCAGGAGTCATAGACACTATCATTACCAACAGAATACAAGAGATAGAAGAGAGAATTACATGTGCAGAAGATACCATGGAAAACATAGAAACAAGGGTCAAAGTAAATGTGAAATGTAAAAAGCTCCTAACACAAAACATCCAGGAAATCCAGGACACAATGTGAAGACCAAACCTAAGGATAATAGGTATAGATGAAGGTGAAGTCTCCCAGCATAAAGGTTCAGTAAATATCATCAACAAAATTATAGAGGAAAACTTCCCTAACCTAAAGAAAGAGATGTCCTGAAATATACAAGAAGCCTACAGAACCCCAAATAGACTAGACAAAAAAAGAAACACCTCCTGTCACATAATAATCAAAACATCAAATATACAAAACAAAGAGAAGATACTAAAAGCAGTAAGGGAAAAAGGCAAAGTAACATATAAAGGAAGACCTACAAGAATTAAACCAGAAATCTCGCCAGAGACTACAAAAGACAGAAGATCCTGGACTGATATCATACAACCCCTAAGAGAACACAAATGCCAGCCCAGACTACTAGACCCAGCAAAACTCTCAATCGATATTGATGGAGAAACCTAAATATTTCATGACAAATCCAAATTTATACAATATCTCACCACAACTCCAGCACTTCAAAGGATAATTGGTGGAAAACTCCAACACAAGGAGGGAAACTACAATGTAGAATAAGCAAGAAAGTAATTTTCCAACAACTCTAAAAGAAGGTAGCTATATACTGCCAATAACAAAAATAACAGGAAACAACACTCATTTTTCTTAATATCTCTTAATATGAATGGACTCAATTCTCCAATAAAAAGACATAGACTATCAGACTGGATATGTAATCAGGACCCAACATTTTGCTGCATACAGGAAATGCACCTTTGTATAAAAGACAGACACTATCTCAGAGTAAAAGGTTGGAAAACAATCTTCCAAACAAATGGCCCCAAGAAACAAGCTGGAGTAGCAATTCTAATATCAAATAAAAGTGTTTCTTAACCAAAAGTAATCAAAAAAGATAAAGAGGGACACTTTATATTCATCAAAGGAAAAAGGTACCAAAAGGAACTTGATATTTGGAACACCTTTGCTCCAAATAGAAGGGCACCCATATACATAAAAGAAACTTTACTAAACGTTAAAGCATGCATTGCATCTCACACAATAATAATGGGAGATTTCAACACTCTACTCTCAGCTATGGACAGATCTTTGAAACAAAAACTAAAGTAGGACACAATGAAACTAACAGAAGTTATGAACCAATTGGACTTAATTTACAGCTACAGAACATTTCATCCTAAAACAAAAGATTATACCCTTTTCTCCACACCTTATAGTACCTTTTCCAAAATAGACCATATAATTGGTCACAAAATGGGCCTCAACAGATACTGATAGGTACCCTATCAGACCACCATGGACTAAAACTCGTCTTTGACATGGACAAAAATAATGGAAAGCCCACATACACTTAGAAGCTGAACAATGCTCTTTTCAGTGATAACTTGGTAAAGGAAGAAATAAAGAAAGAAATTAAAGACTTTTTAGATTTAATTGAAAATGAGGACACATCATATGAAAAGTTGTGGAACTCCATAAAGCAGTACTAATAGAAAAACCATAGCTCTAAGTGCCCACAAAAAGAAAATGGAAAGAGCATACATTTAATAACTTGACAGCACACCTGAAAGCATTAGAACAAAAAGACAGTAATATACCCAAGGGGAGTAGATGGCAGGTAATAATCAAACTCAGGGCTGAAATCAACCAAGTTGAAACATAAAGAAGTATACAAAATATCAACAAAACCAGGAGATGGTTCTTTGAGAAAATCAACAAGATAGACACACCCTTACCCAGACGAACCAAAGGGCGCAAAGACAGTACTCAAATTAATAAAATCAGAACTGATAAGGGAAACATATCAACAGAAACAGAGGAAATTAAAAGAAAAATCATCAGATCCTACTACAAAGATCCTACTATACTCAACAAAATTGGAAAATCTGGATAAAATGGACAATTTTCTAGATAGATACCAGGTACCAATGTTAAATGAGGAGCCAATAAGCCATCTAATCAGTCACATAACATCTAAAGAAATAGAAGTCATTTAATACCTTCCCAGAAAAAAAAATGTCCGGGGCCAGGTGGTTTTAGCACAGAATTCTATCAGACCTTCCAGGAAGACCTAATACCAATTCTCTTCAAACTATTCCACAGACTAGAAATAGAAGGAACAATACCAAATTCATTCTGTGAAGCTACAGTTATGTTCTTACCTAAGCCTCACGAAGACCCAGCAAAGAAAGAGAACTAAACACCAATCTCTCTTAAGAATATTGATGCAAAAATACTGAATAAAATTCTCACAAACTGAATCCAACAACACATCAAAGCAATCATCCATCATGATCAAGTAGGCTTTATCCCAGGAATGCAGGAATGGTTCAATATTCAGAAATCCATCAATGTAATCCACTACATAAATAATCTCAAAGAAAAAAACACATGATCATCTCACTAGATGCTGAGAAAGCAGTTGACAAAATTAAACAACTCTTCATGTTAAAAGTCTTGGAAAGATTAGGAATTTAAGGTCCATATGTAAATATTGTAAAAGCAATACACAGCGAGCTAGAAGCCAACATCAAACTAAATGGAGAGAAACTTGAAGCAATCCCACTAAGATCAGGGACTAGACAAGGCTGCTCACTCTCACCCTACGTGTTCAATATAGTACAGGAATTTATAGCTAGAGTGAGTAGACAACAAAAGGAAGTCAAAGGGATACAAATAGGAAAGGAAGACATTTTGACAAATAGTAAATTTTCACTATTTGCAGAAGATATGATAGTATAAAGTGACCCTAAAACTTCTGCCAGAGAACTCCTAAACCTGATAAACAACTTCAGCACAGTTGCTGGATATAAAATCAACTCAAATATATCAGTAGCCTTCCTATACTCAAAAGGTAAACAGGCTGATAATTAAATTAGGGAAATGACATCCTTTACAATAGTTACAAATGATATAAAATATCTTGGAGTGAATATAACCAAGCAAGTGAAAGATCTGTATGACAAGAACTTCAAGTCTCTGTAAAAAGAAATAGAAGATCTCAGAAGATGGAAAGATCTCCCACACTCCTGGATTGGCAGGATTAATTTAGTAAAAATGGCCATCTTGCCAGAAACCATCCATAGATGCAATGCTATCCCCATCAAAATTTCAAATCAGTTCTTCATAGAGGTAGAAAAAGCAATTCACAAATTTATTTGGAACAACAAAAAACCCAGGATAGTGAGATCTATTCTCAAAAACAAAAGAACTTTTGGAGGAATCACCATCCCTGACCTCAAAGTATTCTACAGGGCAATAGTAATAAAACCTGAATGGTATTGGTACAGAGATAGGCAAGAAGATCAATGGAATAGAATTGAAGATCCAGAAATGAGTCCACATACCTATGGTCACTTGATCTTTGACAAAGGAGCTAAAATCATCCAGTGGAAAATGGACAGCATCTTCAGCAAATGGTGCTGGTTCAAGTGGATGTCAGCATGTAGAAGGATGCAAGTCAATTCATTCATATTTCCTTGTAGGAAGCTCAAATCTAAGTGGATAAATGATCTTCACTTAAAAGCAGACACACTGAAAGTAATATAAGAGAAGGTAGGAAAGACCCTCAAATACCTAAGCACAGGGGGAAAGTTCCTGAACAGAACACCAATGGCTTATGGTTGAGGATCTAGAATTGTTAAATTGGGCCTCATAAAATTGCAAAGCTTCTGTAAGGCAAAGGGTATTGTCAATAGGAAGGAATGGCATCCAAAAGATTGGGAAAATATCTTAACCAATCCTACATTTGATAGAGGGATAATATTCAAGATAAACAAAGAACTCAAGAAATTATACTCCAGACAACCATATAACCCTATTGAAAAATGGGATACAGAGCTAAACAAAGAATTCTCAACAGAGGAAACTCAAATGGCTGAGAAGCACTTTAGAAAATGCTCAACATCCTTAGTCATCCGGGAAATGAAAATCAAAACAACCCTGAGATACCACCTCACACCAGTCAGAATGGCAAAGATCAAAAACTCACATAGATGCTGGCAAGAATGGAGAGAAAGAAGAACACTCCTCCATTGTAGGTGGGATTGCAAGCTGGCCCAAACACTATGGAAATAAGTTTGGTAATTCTTCAGAAAACTGGACCTGAGGATCGAGTTATACCACTCCAGGGCATATACCCAGAATATGCTCCAACATATAATAAGGACATATGCTTCACTAGGTTCATAGCAGCCATATTTATAATAGCCAGAAGCTGGAAATAACCAAAATATTGCTTAACAGAGGAATGGATCCAAAAAATGCTGTACATCAACACAATGGAGTATTACTCAGCTATTAAAATAATGAATTAGAGAAATTTTTAGGTAAATGGATGTATCTAGAAATTATCATCCTGAGCGAGTTACCCCAATCACAAAAGAACACACATGGAATTTACTCACTGTTAAGTGGATGTTCACCCAAAAGCTTGGAATAGCAAAGATTCAACCCACAGACCACATGAAGAAGTAAGACCAAGAGGGGATGCCTCAGTTCTACCTAGAAAAAGTAACAAAAATAATCAAGGGAGCAAATATAGAAACAAAACACAGGACAGAAACTGAAGGAGGGGCTATCAGGAGACCACTCCACCTGGGAATTCATCCTATGTACTGTCACCTTAGCTAGACACTTATGTGGATGACTGGAGGTGCATGCTGTCAAGAATATGATATAGCTGTCTAGTTAGAGGTCTGCCAAAGACTAACACATTCAGAGGACGATGCTCACAGCTAACCACTGATATGATCAAGGGTCTCCCAATGGAGAACTTAGAGAGAAGACTGAAAGAGCAGAAAGGGTTTGTGACCCCAGGAGCAGGAGGAAAGCAACAATAGCAAACAACCTCAGCCCCCCAGGGTCTAAACCACCAGCCTGGGAGAACATAGGGAATGACCCATGACTCCAGCAGTATATGTATGGGAGGATGTCCTTGTCAGGCATAAGTGGGAGAGGAGATTCTTTGTACCATAAAAAACAAACACAGACTGGGGGGGACCTGAAGGTGGAAAGGCGGTAGTGGGGGGATAAGTGTGGGCACTGCCTCATAGAAGCATGAGGAATGGGGATAGAAAAGGAGGTTTCTGCATGGTGGGAGGAAGTGGGGTAAGGTTATAAAATCTGAAATGTAAATATAATACCCAATTTAAAAAAAGAGAGACTAAAAAGGGAAAAATGAGAAAAAAAAGGAAAGAAAAAATAGGAGATTTAATAACATAAAGGGAAGGACTTAGATATTTAGGAGGCAATTTATGTTAATGGAAACAGCATCATAGAAACTGGAAAATCATACCCTCATAGAAGCACAAGGGGGGAGCCAGGATGGGATAAAGGGTTCCTGGGTGGTGGTGGAAATGGGTAAGTGGATAAAATTTGAACTAAAAATATTACAACTATTTTTAACAAGGGAAAAATAAAGAAACGTTGCTAAAACCAACATCTTTTAAAAATGTCAAACCTCTAGGAAAAAAATTTTTCTTGATACTAAAACTTTTTCTGAGAATTGTATACTGCAGAATTCACAACTTTGGTGTATCTACTCATCAAGCATACTTAGTAGTCCTGCCCAAACCTCTGATGTCCTGGAATTCCATCTGGATGCATTGAAGACACAGCATCAGAGGCTTCTCAATTTACTTTTCCCACCACCCCTCTTCTAATATCTCAATGCTCATAATCAGCTGGAAGAAGTTAAAGAAGAGTCAGTGCCCCTATTCCCTGGGCATGTGGACTAAGGTGGTTAATATTGGTATGTCTTTCTAGGGAAAAGTAGTAGTTTTGTTGGAACAGGGAGGATTAGCTAGAACTTATTGCATGGCCATAACCTATTGGTAGAAATCTGTATAATTAATATCAAGATGAAGTTATAATTTGTTAAATGGTACAAAATTTACTTTGATTTCAAATTTAAGGTTTTTATTGGTATGAGCTTCTTATTGATATAAATGTGAGATGAATATTGATACTCTCATGGGCATTGTGCCTGTATAACACACTGAGGAATACAAGGCTTAGACCCAGTTCTTCTTTAACATTTATAAATGATTTGGGATGGTTAGCCTATGAGTTAAGGGACTATAGCAAATTCATGGCTTTGAGTTTATTGTTACAGTGTTTTCAATATTTTACTTAGAAAAAGCTGAGAGGAGTTAACAGTCAACAGTCCAGGTTACCTTACATTTATAGTTGGTTTTCAAAACATCAGAAGTCCATAGAATTGACGTTACAAACATTTCTATAGTTAGGTTCATTTTGAATAAAGATCCATCTGCTCCTGAAAGCTTCCTGTTGTGGATTCTTAGGAAAAATTGAGCATCCTTGAAATTACTCCAGTTGTGCAGTGTGAGCCACTAGGCAAGAATTGCCTCTTTCCATCTACAGACAAATTACTGTCCAGAAAAGGACACACTTGCAGAATGGTCAACTGATTATATCTGCCCAGACAGAGTAATCAGCCCTTAATAATTCTGCACCACTAAGGTCTGTCAGATGATCCTGGGCCAGAAGGCTGAAGATCAGATGCTCCAGTGTTTTGTAGTATAGGGACTGTCCAGGTGTTCAGTGGTATCTATAAATTGGCAAAGTCTGAGAAGCTATGCTTTGTGCTTCCCATAAATTCAGTTAACTCAGTCATTCTGGATTTGTGATGGAGTTGAGGTCCTATAGTCTCATAGCCAATCCTGGCTATTTACTTTGAGAGAAAAGGTATGAGTAGATGGTTTTCAGCTGATATTCACTCTAAAGCCAAGGAAAGATGCCAGGTTCAGAACTAAGTGCTTTAGTTAGGAGAGATGACAGAGGTTCTGGTTAGTCAACAAAATGATGGACTGGGAATTAGAACTATCTTCTACCTCACTGGTACAATTAGGAATAAGTATGCTCTAACTGCATTTGAGAGAAAAGTTTTATTTTAACAGGAAGTGTGAAGATAGGTGATGAGAGAGAGAAAGAGAGAGAAAGAGAGTTGGGACATGGAGGCAGATGTTCAATTGTCTCCACCAGTCAGAGAGTTGATACATCTAGGTTGGGTATTGGGTTACACTTCTGATTGAGCATTAAGAAACTTTTAAAGCCTTTGATTAACATTTTAAAAGTGTATAAAAACAAAAAGAAAAGGGGGCATGGTGTTGCGGTAAATCTCTCGCCCGTTGGTAGTCCATAGAATAAAAGACACAAGTCAATAAATATCAAATGAATGCTGCATGCCTAGATTGGGCAGATTTACCATTAAACTACACTATTCCCCGGCTATGAGAGCTCTTAACAACTTGCGGTTTCCTAGATCAAGGTCTTCTTCGTCTTCTCTCTCTCCACCAACTGCCCTCTAGCTTCGACCAACTGCCAACTCCCCTCTGCCCCGCCTTCTCTCTCCTCGTCTTCCCTTTTCCTGCCTCTGGCTCCTCCCACTCCTCTTCTACTGCCCAATCACTGGCTGTAGCCTTTATTTAACAAATTTGATTGGACAGAAGGTTTACAAGATTCACTCCTCCTTCGCAGCCCCTCCCAGGAGTGGAGTTACCATGACAACAAGAGGCTAGGGCTATCCACCACATTTCCCCCTTTTTTGTCCAATAATAAAAAATTTTTTTTTTCTTTTCACATATTAATTGAACACTAGCTATTTTACCATGTTGTGTTTGTTAAAGTACAAGATAAACCTAACACCCAGTCCATCATTTTTGTTAACTAAATAGAACCTTTGCCATCTCTCTCAATTAAAAAACTTAGTTCTGAACCTGGCTTATGTCCTGTCTTCAAAATGAATAGCATCTGAAAACCATCCTCTCAAAGTAAATAGCCTGGGTTGGCTATGAGATTATAAATCTTCAACCCCATCAGAAATCCAGAATGACTCAGTTAAATAAAGATATGGGAAGCACAAAGTGTGGCTTCTAAAATTCAACCAATTTAAATAGACCACTGAACATCTAGACAGTACCTTATTTCAAAATGTTGGAGCATCTGGTCTTCAGCCTTCTGGCCCAGGGTCATCTGACAGACCTAGTAATGCAGAATTACTAAGGGCTGATTACTCTGTCTTGGCAGATATAATCAGTCGACCATTCTGCAAGTGTGTTTCTTTTTTGCACACTATTTTGTCTGTAGATTAAAAGAGGCAATTCTTGCCTAGTGGCTGTCATATCACAACTGGTGTAACTCCAAAGATGCTCAATTTCTTCTTAGAATCCAAGACTGGGAAGCTGTCAGGATCAGATAGATCTCCAATAAAATAAATGTTTATATCAGAATGTTTGTAATGTCAATTCTATGGATTTCTGACGTTTTTGAAAATCAAGTATGTAAGGCAATCTGAACAGTTGTCTGTTAATTCCTTTCCACTAATTTTTTTTTTTAAAGGACTGGGTCTAAGCCTTGTATTTCTAAATAAGATATATAGGTACAATGCCTTCATGAGAGTAATATATTAATATAAATTCCATATCAATGTAAGAGATTATAATTTCAACCTTGTAATTATTATAAAGATTTCTTACCAATGTAAGATATACCTTTTTTTTTTAACTGGGTCTAAGCCTTGTATTTCTGTATGAGTTATACAGGCACAATGCCTATATAAGAGTAAAATATTAATCCCACTTAATTTCTGAGATTTAGCTCTCTAATTCCTTTCCTTTCTGAAGCTACATTTGTAAAGTATTCCTTAAATTACAACACATGTATAATTTACAAAGTAACCAGAACCATCCACCCCAACCTAAGGAACTGGGGCGATGATCTCCTTTTGTCTGCTTCCAGCTGAATTGGGGTGAAGAATTCCCATCTGGGGGCCCAAAGGGAAACAGGAAAATTGGCTTAGTCAAAGGAGAGCTAGCTGGCATCATTTGCCTTGAAGTCACTGTGTACTGAGAAAGTTCATAGCAAAGCTGACACCATAACTGTTACAGTCAGAAAGGTTGGACAGGCAAGCTAGATGTTCTGGAAAAGTTCTGGAAGCAAGTCCTTAAAAGAAGCGGCTTCAATGCAGTTGCAGTAGAATCAAGCACGAAGCTGGAATAGGAGGTCCTAGAGACTCAGAATCCTCGAGTATAAATCATGCTAGGGCTGAGTTTCTCTTCTTTCATCCTGTAACATATAAAACTTAAAAGCAACAGGTAGTTTTCTAAAAACATTCACGTGGAACATGTAGGGCACACAGCTTTGTCAATGAAGATCAATAAAGAAAGGCCACTGCCCTCTTCAGGTTAGTTTGATTACTTAATCAAACTATATATAACTTAAATACATGCCCTCATAAAGGATGGCATGTATTAAGTCATGAGAAATTATTACCCAATTAAATGTTCTTGGCTTTGTATTGACATTTTAGTCCCAGCCAGTTAAGTCCATATAAGAGACATAACACCATATATACATCACCCATTTGGTTGGTTGAGTTAGTCTCCCTTTTCTTCTGTGTCGACTAGTGCTTCAGGGGGTCTCCCTTTGTCATTTCTGATCTTTATCATTTTGGAAGGAACCCACAGCTTTTCTTTTCCTGTGGAAATATAAACATAACCTCTCCCCCAGCGTAATACATTTCCCACTTTCCATTCTGACGTCATAATATCCTTAATATAAACAGGTTGATTTAGTTCAGAAGTTTTTTCCACAGTCCAATGTCTCTCAGCGACTCTGGTGTTTTGTTCATTAATATTCAAAAAATTTAAGTTTAATAAAGCAATATATAATCCATCTTTGGGGGTTCTTATTGATTCCTTTTGCCTATTAAGCATCTCTTTTAAAGTTTGATTAGATCTCTCCATTTTTAGGCACTCTTCCTTCTTCTGCTCAAGAGCAATTTCTAAGGTCTTGAGCCGTGAGTCCTTTTTTAGTCCTGAGGAAACCAGGGAAGAAGCAAGCTCTTTGAGATCCAAGAGAGAAGTCTCCTTCTCTGAGAGGTCTCCTTGCAATAGGCTGACTTTTTCTTTCAAGTCTTTAAGATCTTTTTTGTAGGTTTCAATCTCCTCTTGCTTCTCTCGCTCATCTCTGTCCCACTGCTCCTTTAAACATTCAATTGTCCACTCTTTGTCTGCAAGAGCCTCCTTCAGCATTGTCAGAGCTGTGTCCATGTTAGTTGTGTCCACCTGCAGAGACTTGACTTGCTCTTTCAAGCTGCTCATGGGCTTCTCTTTATCTCTTAGTTGTTCCTGAAGATTTTCTATCTTCTTCTGGAGAACATTGACCATCCGCTCCTTCGTGTCCAGCATGTCCTTGAGGTCATGTATCTCTCCAGTTTGTGTGCCCTTCTCCTCAGTCATAACTGGTCTCAGAACATCTGTTTTTGAAGCAGTGACATTTAATTGTCCTGAGGAAGAGAATTCTCCCTTTCTGGCATTGGGGCCTGCGAGAGGCCCCCCTAGAAGTTTTTTGGCAGGGTATTGCCCCATTTGTCTGTTGTTGCTCTACATTCCTTGGTCAGATGTCGGCCTTTGCCACATCTTTGACATATTCCAGAAGGCCTAGGCCCCCATTTCGTATTATTTTGATTTGTCCTGTAGTCATTTCTGAGATGACCCCATTTACCACAATTAAAACATTTGAAATCTTAGGTCATCTCTAGGTTTCTAGTTGCAGTTTTTCCTATTACTGAGATATCAGCTGAGTGAGATCCAACATCAGCTGTGTATCTAATCCATTCATTTATTGATGCTGACCTTGCCCTCAGTGGTCTGATTACTTCCTTGCATTCAGCAGTTGCATTTTCAAAGGCTAAAGACTCAATTATTGCCTTTCTTGCTACTGAATCTGATATACTCCTTTCGACAGCTGAGGTTAGCCTTTGTAAAAAGTCAGGGAAGGTTTCTTTTGGCCCTTGTATGACTTGAGTAAATGGTTCAAGTCTCTTCCCAGATTCTGCAACTTTGTCCCAGGCATTTAAGGCTGACAATCTACACAATGCCAGAGTTTCTTCATCATATACAGCCTGCACCTCTATTTCAGCAAAACGACCTTCACCAAGCAGTTGGTCTATGGAAATCTCTCTTCCTCTGGCTCTATTTTGTCGTGCTATCTCCCTCGCCTCATCTCTCCACCATGCAACCCATTGTAAATTTGCGGCAGGTTCTAATATAGCTCTTGCCATATCTTTCCAGTCTTGGGGGATTATTCTATTTTTAATAGCCCAAGAAGTCAGAATTTGTTTAACAAATGGTGAGTGCATACCAAAATTATTGACACTCTCCTTAAATTTTCTCAGATCTAACACATCCACAGGTTGCCATTCAAATTCCTCATAACCCTGTGGGTAAACAACATTTGGAGGTCTTTGTTGTACCGTAACCGGATAGACCAAGGTGTGTTTTCTAATAACTCTCGGTTGACTTTCTCTATTTTCTTCTGTCTTAACCTCAGTATTTTCCTCAGCTGAAAATTTAAATTCCTCCCTTAAGGTTTGTATACATGCTTCATATGTTTTTTTATATTGTAATTGTTTCCATTCCTCATTATTTTCTATCTGTTTTTCCATCTGATCTGTGAGCTGTTGCATGCTCTCTTCGATCATCTTTTCTAGCTCTTGTCTCCCAGTTTCATTTTCATTTTTCTGTCTCTTATTCTGATCTATAATTTCTTGTGTCTTCAATTCATTATTTTTTATCTGTTTCTCCATCTGATCTATTAACTGCTCTATCTTCTGTTCAATTATCCTTTTAATCTCCTGTCTCCCACTTTCATTTTCATCCTTTTGTTCCTGTAACTTCTGTTCTAAGCCCTGCTTCCATTTCTCATTATTTTCTATCTGTTTCTCCATCTGATCTGTGAGCTGTTGTATGCTCTGTTCGATCATCTTTTCTAGCTCCTGTCTCCCAGTTTCATTTTCATCTTTCTGTCTCTTATTCTGATCTATAATTTCTTGTGTCTTCAATTCATTATTTTTATCTGTTTTTCCATCTGATCTATCTTCTGTTCAATTATCCTTTTAATCTCCTGTCTCCCACTTTCATTTTCATTTTCATCTTTTTGTTCCTGTAACTTCTGTTCTAAGCCCTGCTTCCATTCCTCATTATTTTCTATCTGTTTCCAAATTTCATTTTTATCCTGTACCAAAAGTTCTATTGTTTCTTGTAATCTCTTTTCCAAGGCAAAGAATTTTTTATCTAGAGCTTTGTCTTTTGAGAAGACATAGTATATCAAAAAAATAAATATAGCAATACTGATAAATAATAAAGTGTTCCCTAAGTTGATTTCTGTCAAACCATTTGAAATATCATCATATAAAGCCCAAAAGATATCCATTGTTTTTGTCATCTTTATCAAAATATGTTTTTTTTATATTAAAAAATTATCTGGTTTGGAGCCCTCAATTCACTGTTTCTACCTGAAAACTACCTTGCAGGCAGCTGTTTTCTAGGATCAGCAGTCCCTCGTTACAATTCGTTACTCTAACCTTTCTATTTATCTGTTTGGCTCTCTTGACTCAGAGCAGCCTGCAATTTACTCCTCGCAACCTTAAAACCTTTTACATCTATTTATCTGTGTCTATTCACCTTTTTTTAATTTAATTTTTTAATTTAAGTGACCTACTGGTCTGGCTACAATAACTTTTGTTTCACTGTTGAATTTTCGGAAGACCCTTCTTTCAGTTTTCACAGGACAGTGAGCAAGCCCAGCTGTAAGCTGAGTGCTGCTCCTGACCTTGGCCGTTGGGGAAGTTTTGGTATTTTGTAACTTTTCTTTTGTTCTTTTGTCTCAAGTTAGTTGAGTTCTAAATAATATGTTGGGCGCCAATTTGTTGCGGTAAATCTCTCGCCCGTTGGTAGTCCATAGAATAAAAGACACAAGTCAATAAGTATCAAATGAATGCTGCATGCCTAGATTGGGCAGATTTACCATTAAACTACACTATTCCCCGGCTATGAGAGCTCTTAACAACTTGCGGTTTCCTAGATCAAGGTCTTCTTCGTCTTCTCTCTCTCCACCAACTGCCCTCTAGCTTCGACCAACTGCCAACTCCCCTCTGCCCCGCCTTCTCTCTCCTCGTCTTCCCTTTTCCTGCCTCTGGCTCCTCCCACTCCTCTTCTACTGCCCAATCACTGGCTGTAGCCTTTATTTAACAAATTTGATTGGACAGAAGGTTTACAAGATTCACTCCTCCTTCGCAGCCCCTCCCAGGAGTGGAGTTACCATGACAACAAGAGGCTAGGGCTATCCACCACATTTCCCCCTTTTTTGTCCAATAATAAAAAAAATTTTTTTTTCTTTTCACATATTAATTGAACACTAGCTATTTTACCATGTTGTTTTCTAGGGAGGGGAAATAACAAAGGGAATGACATCTGAAATATAAATAAAACATAAAAATAAATAAATAAAAAGAAAAAAACTGCAATTTTGATAACAGAGATTTTCCCTTCCCACTGTGATTTTGCTGTATTTCTAAGCAGACAATGTAGGTTATTATTGTTAATAGATGAGAAAATCTATTTCCATATTTTGTCACATATGAAGTGAGACAAAGTATTCATCTCTGCTCTCTCTCATCACAAAGAGTAGGAAACATCATTATTGCCAGGAATATAAAAACTTGAGCTTTGTTTAATAAATAAAAGACCCTTTCCTGTATTTCTCTCAGTGAGTTGTTTACATCCTTCTTAAAGGCCTCTAACATCTTCATGAAATGATATTGTAGATCAGAATCTTGCTTTTCGGGTGTATTAGGGTCTCCAAGGCTTGCTGTGTTGGGAGATCTGGGTTCTGATGATATCAAGTTACATTGGCTTCTGTTGCTTGTGTTCTTGTGCTTCCCTCTCACCATCTGGTTATCTCTGGTGTCAATGTGCATGGGTGTCTCTGACTGGTATCCAGGTAGAGCTCTGTGACATGGGTTGGAGCAGGCCTTTTATGAGGCAGAGTGTGCTGTCTTTGGTGGGGAGGATTCCTTTGTCCCTGGTTACAGCAGAGCTCCTGAAAGGTGGTCAGGCTGTGGCATAAGTGAGAGGCTACCATCTCTTCAGAGGGGAGTTGAAGGCTGGTTAGAAAGTTAAATCAAGAGCAGATAAGCCATGTAAACAGTCTTATAACCCCTAAAGAAATAGCAGCAGTCATTAAAATTCTCCCTGCCCAAAATGCCCAGGACCAGATGCATTTAGTTTAAAATTCTATCAGACCTTAAAGGAAGACCTAATACCAATTCTCTTCAAAGTATTCCACAAAATAGAAACAAAAGGAACCTTATCCAATTAGATCTATGTTGCCACAATCACGCCCATACCTAAACCACACAAAGACACAACAAAGGAAGAGAACTTCAGACCAATCTTTCTTAAGAATATCGATGTAAAAATACTCAATAAAATTCTCACAGACCGTACCCAAGAGCACATCAAAACAATCGTCCATCAGGATCAAGTAGGCTTTATCCCAGGAATGTAGGGGTAGCTCAATATTTGGAAAGCCATCTATGTAATCCACTATATAAACAAACTCAGAGGAAAACCAAGAACCATGTGGTCATTTCAGTACATGTTGAGAAAGAATTTTACATAATTCAACACCCCTTCATGGTAAAAGTCCTGGAAAAATGAGGAACACATCATAAAATCATATAAAAATAACCTCAAACCCACTTGAGAGTAAATCTGTTAATTCCCTATTTCTAAATCTGTGTTACTTCACCTAACATAACAATCACTCCTTCCATCCAATTGTCTCCAAATGTCATGATTTCAGCTACCTTTTCAGTTGACTAAAATACCATTACATATGTATATATGTATGTTTATGTTTGTGTATGTATATATGTATGTATATATATATGAATTACATTTTTTCTAATAAGCTCATAATGGAAAGAAATGGTTCCATTTGTTTGGTAGTGTGAATACTGAAGCAATAAACATGCATTGCATGTATGTCAATAGTAGGTCTTAGGGTCTTTGGGTATTTGTCCAGGAGTGTGACAGCTAGGCCATATGTTTGAAAACCTATGTAGTGATTTACACAGTGCTAAACTAGTTTACATACCCCCAGGGATACAAATAAGAGAGGAAGAAGTCAAATGATCCCTATTCACAGAAAATGTGATCGTGTGCTTACAATCCTTCAGCAGAAAACTCACATATGTACATTTTCAGCAAAGTGGAATGATCCAAAATCAACATTTAAAATTCAACAGCTTTTATGTATGCCACCAACAAACTTCAGAAAGAAAATAAAGGACATAAATGTCAATTTTTAATAATATTTTTCAAAAAATAATAGAGGTGGTTAGTTAGTTGAGTGGATAAAGCACTTGCCACACAAATGTGAGGACAAAAATTTAGATCTCCAGTACTCAGTGGTGAGTGAGTGTGGCTGCTCACCTATAATCTGGACAGTTGAAGACTGGGAATCCCAGGGACAAGCTGGCTAGTGGTTTGTGGATGACTCATCAAAGACACCCAACATTAACATTAACATGTGATCTCTACAGGCACATGCACACATATGCATACATACCCATACATATGTGCACCTACATACATGAAAACACATTACACATACAAGCCATTAACATCCACTTCCACTCAATCTCACCTAGCCAGTAATATGTGCACACACACACACAAACATAGAGAGAGCCAGAGAGAGAGAGAGAGACAGAGAGAGAGAGAGAGAGAGAGAGAATGAGAGAGAGAGAGAGAGAGAGAGAGAGAGAGAGAGAGACACACAGAGAGAGAGAGAGAGAATGAGAGAGAGAAACATACATTAGGAGGAGTTACAAGATGACAAGCATTAAGGAAAAACTAAGGCAGGCTCCCTGATATGATGTGTTTTTGTTCTCAGAAGAGTCTGCCAAGAAAAATAGCAGGAAAACACCTTGGGGGATTATTTGGACAGGTCAAATACTGGAAAGGAAGGGACACCAGGGGCCTATTAAATATTCAAACCACCATTTGTTCAACTGACTTCCAGTCTCAAGCTTCTCCCATTCTGAATATATAAAGTTACTAATTTGGACTTCTACAAGACTTAGTCTTCTGTCTTTCCAATGCATCCAGTTGCTTGTTCATGGAAATGAATAAACTTGGTAATTATCTAGACAACAATGGACAATTCCATTACACATGTGCAATAAAATCAATAAAAGCTTATGTATATAAATATGTATATGAATAAAAGCATATGCACAAAAGTGCTGTAATGAAACATTTCTTTGTATTCTGACAAAGAAAATGAATAACTTTTAAAAGTTTGAGAAAAGAATATTAATTACTGAGTTATCAATGCTATAAAATATACTATTCAGTTATCTTCATTTTTAAATTTACTGTGAAAATGTGAATTTATTGGAAGAACTTTATAATGTTATTATTAATAATGATATGATTTAGGAAACATTCACAAGTATGTAAAATAATTCACAGAAATCTTAGACAATCATAAATCAAGTAATCATCTTGAGACATTTAATTTCAAAATGAAAAATTGAAATTTCTTTTAACTATTGCCATGTTTAAAACAGTCATGATATAAAACTCATGATGTCATGCCCTTAAAGTCACACTTGCAATGTCACACTTGTGATTTCACACTGGTGATGTCACACTTGTGATTTCACCCTCATGATATAACACCTATGATTTCATACCCATGAGGTCATACCCATGTAATACACTTGATGACACATGCATGACGTCACACTGTGACACTCATGATGTCATATACACGATATCATACGCATAATGTAACACCCATGATGTCATGCCCATGATGTCACACAGATGATGTCATACTCATGATGTCATACCTCAGTGACTCACAAAACATCACCATGATCAAGAAAAATCATCATTCCAGTCAAAAAACAGAATAAAAATAAATAATATTAGTAATAATAATGAATAAGGTCAACCACAACCTATAGATAAAGAGTATTGATCATGGATATTGAACATTGATGCCGAAGGCTGAATCAATATTAAGTGTTATTCATTTATACATTTATTAATTTATCATTTCTTATGGTGTTGAGCACAGCTTGGTCTGGGAAGGTTAGGTTCAATGTAGTAAAAAACCTTAAGGTGGTATGTGTGACCACGCCATAGCATAGGATGGCACAAAGTGTAGAAAAACTTATTGTGGACAACAGGGAAATTGTTCCTGATGGTACCTCTCTGTCTTGGTAAAAGGATGAGACAATTGTTTAGCAATAAATAATATAGAGGGTGACAGGATTCTTCCTTGTTTGGGGTGGTGGGCCTTGCACCTCTGAGAACTCAGAGCAGGACTGCCTGGATAGAAAGAGCTGTCTTGATTCTGTCAGAGCAGATGCCTCAAGAAAGCTTGGTAGGGAGGCAGAAGTGGAAATCAATGCCAGACTTCTCTCCTGGTGGTTGTTAGATGGGTCTACTTACACCAGCTGTGACTTAAGCTCTTAAGAGTGCAGGAGAGGACCTCTGGAGACTCTCACTGCTCAGGAAAGGAAGGCTTCCTGGTGGATAGTGAAAATCATTTCAGAATTGACCACAGAATTCATTATCTGGTAAACAAAGAGGTGGTTCTGCCCTAGAAAATGTACCTGGATGTGTATGTATTGGCAAGCCAAAAAGAGATAGAAGGAGGTAGGTAGGTAGTTAGGTAGATAGAAAAAATACATAGATAGATAGATAGATAGATAGATAGATAGATAGATAGGTAGATAGATAAAAAGATTGGAGGTATGTAAGAAAGTTGGAAGGTTGGTAGGTAGGTAGATATGTATATAGGTTGGTAGGTAGAAAAAGATAAATGATAGATAGATTGCCAGATAGATAGATAGATAGATAGATAGATAGATAGATAGATAGATAGGTGGATAGCTAGCCAGTTGCTATAACGCTGTGGTATTGAACACTTGGAGAGAAAGTTTTAAGACACCTTGACTATTTCCAATGTGCACCCTCAGAAGACCTTGGTGTGAATATGTCTAGGAGGAGTTGGTAAGGAATTGTCCTGGTGAGACAAGTGAGACATGCTCATTGTGCTTTGTCCCTAGTTGCCTGTCATCTTGAGTCCACTTGAATCTATTCAGAAAGCTCTGAGTTTCATGTGTGCCTGGTCCCTGCACAGGTAGGTATGTGGTTGTGTGCTAGGATATAGAAAGAAGGATCCATGGCGAGAGTGACTTGGGGACTTTAGAGGCAGGAAGATGATCAAAGTGTCCATAGAGTGTTCCATGGCAGTTGGTGAATGGCTGGGGTGTGATGGAGGTGGGGTGGAGGTTTTCAGAGAGGAGAGAGATTCTGAGGGAGCTTGAATTAGCTCATAATGGTTGCCAGGTATCCTGGTCAGTTGCCTGGAGATGCTTATTTTGTAGTTGCTTAGAATTGGGGGCCCAAATCCAGAGCAGAGTTTTCAAATGGGAATGTCTAGATGAAATATTCCCTCCTTGTTTAGATATGTCCTTGTCCTCAGCTCATCATGCTAGCTGGAATGCAGGTGAGATTTTGGAAGTGGGCCGCAAGACTATCTGGGCCTTTGTGGACAACAGATGATTGGATGTCTTTGTGAGGCAGCATCTACCAGAACTCATTGATGGATACCTGAGATACCAACCTGTGTGACTGGGTAAGTAGACCAAGGTTTTTGTGGGGGCACTTCTTTTCATCTCCCACCACACTATGGGCTCAATCAAGGGAAACTGAAGGCCTTGTGTATGCACAGAGCAGCTCACAGAGTGCCATGTGTCCAGTGCTGTGCCTCCTACTGCTATATGGGAAGCCAGTGTTGAGACTAATGCCAATGGAGAACATTGGTTCCACAAGTCCCCCTGTGGCCTCTGTTCAAATTCCCTTGTCTCTTGAGCTCTCTGATTCCATCACTCCTGTTCTTTTTTATCTAAGTTGGTACTATCCAAAATGGCTACCTACTTACAAGGTCTATGACAACTTTCTACGACAACAGGTCTATGGTAACTTTCCACCAAAGTTGCTTGTTTACAATAGCTAATAACCATCTGTTTCTGTGCTTTTCCACAGAGACCCAAGACCATGTATGTCAAACCTACTTCTGATTTTAGTCCTATGATTTATTTTAGGTTTACAGTGAATATGCAGGGCTGCCCCTGACATTTCCTTCCTTCTTTAAGTATAGAAGGGCATTGGCAATTCTAATATTGTGAAGGATTTAAAGAAAATTTTATTAATAGACTTGTTTGTGAGACATGGGCAGAAGAGATCGTTTTTTGGATCTTCATTTGCTAGTTGACCTGAAGTCTTCTTGTGTAGAAGATGGAGGTTTAAAACACCCCTTTGACACAGTGCTAGTTTTGAGAGCCTTTTCAATAGAATTTGATTCCCAAGTTCCCCTTTTGCAGAAATTGAAGGTCTAAAATCCATTTTGTGGGTGGAGGTAGACAATAGAACCACAGTCCTATTGGGAAGACAGGGAATGTTAGATGCTCTTTTATGCTGAATGAGTGGTATAAGGCTCCCTTGATCTGACAGCCCTTTAAGGAGAACAGACTCAAAGCAACTTGGAAGGACTAGGAATATATTAAGACCACGTAAGGTGTAATAAGTGCTCAAGGCCTCACTTGGCAAATGAGGTCTAGGGAAATGCTAGTCCTAGGAGAGTTCTGCAATTCTGTCCAATGTAGTGAGAAGTAGTAAGTTAACACTCAGAAAAGTGAACCCCATGTAAGAAAGGAAAACTCTGATGCCCTATTGACAGAATTTCCTTCAGGCAGTGTGAAGGTGCCATATAAAATTCTGTCAAATGTAAAGGTCCTAGGTATTTTATACAGTGGAGAAACTTTACAGCAGTGATCCTAAGTTTCCAGTTATTATTCAGAGTTTTGTATCTTTTTAGTTTGTGTTCATTCTGAGAGAAAGCAGGCACCAACTTTTTTCTCTTCTTCAATGTTTTGGATGACTGTTGCTGACTAGGTAATATCTAGTTTTTCAGCTACCTAGAATGAGACAGAAATGTTGACATTATTACATTTCTATAAACTTGTCTGGCATCAGATGGCACAGGTTCTATGCTTTTATTCTAAACTTTGACTATTGGCCTCAATCCAGTGTGGATTAGGGTCACTTGTTTAAAAAAAAAATGAGTCACTTTTGGATCTATGCCTGATCACTTAGGTAGAGAAACTACTTTGACTATATGTGGGAAGGTCATTGTTCCCATTTTCGAGAGAGATAATATGTTGGGAGGATAAGGAAGAGCAAAAAGGTCACATAATTGCTCAGGCAAAAGATTACATTGAGAATTGAATATAGGTACAGAAAATACCATATCAAGTGCAAATGTCCTCACTGTCCAGAATACCCATGTGTTCTGAGACTCAGTGATGTGCTTCCCAGCTATCAGAAATATTTTTTCTTACAAATTAGTTTGTAATCTTTCCCTCTATGTTCTCCACAAGCTGTTTATCAGCAGCACAAGCATGGGCAACAAAGATGGACCTGCTCCATTTCAAGTGGCAATCTGAAAGATAAGTTAGATCAGGGTTCAGATTGTTACTGTCAGGTCTAAAAACATCATTTTATGTCCCAGGATATCCATTCAGAGTGGTATGCCATCCCTTCAGTAACTTGGAAATGACTTGTCACTAATGTCAGAAGGGAAACATTAAGAGAAACAGAAGTGAGGATTATATGATTGGAAGTGTATTCTCTAAAGAAACCATTGTCAGCAGATATTTGCTCAAAACATTATGAAAATTTTTATACTCTGATCATCTCTCCTGTCACAAGGAAATGAGGACCTCCCTTCTTGTCTGGGGTAGTCACTCCTTCTCCTTTGATTAAGGAGACATCATATTTTATTTTCTCAAGGAAGCAAAGGGAGGCTCAGATCATTCCATTATGTCCAAATGAGGCTTAAACATTCATTTAGGTTGAGGAATCCCATACACTTTCATGAACATCCCTGTGTGTTTTTATGTCAGTGGCTTCTTTGTCAGCCATGTAATCAGAATAATTGGTATTATGTTTCTTTCAAATTTAAGGGTGTCAAGATTTCCCTTATTCTAAGACGTTAGAACATGTGCTTCTTCATTGACAGAGTATGCATGTCAAAGATTCTTTATATCATCATTACTGAACCTACAGTTTTCCTTGAGCTGAGGGAGAAATTTGAGAAACAATAGTCCATAAATTTCTGATATTATGGACTGAACCTCAGATATTTTGCCTATTGTTTCACAGATTTCTCCTTCAGTTCAAGGACAATTGTAGGTTCAATAATGATACAATGAAGAATCTTTGACATACACACTCTGCAAAGTAAGAAACATACATTATTTTTCCTTTGAATAAGGGAAATCTAGAGACCCTTAAATTTGAAAGGGACTTAACACAATTTTTTCTGATTATGGAGCCTACAAAGAAGTCACTGACATGAAAACTCACAGAGATGTTCAGGATGTAAATTGTATATGATTCCTCAAAGTAAATAAATGTTTAAGCCTTCTGACACACTGTAATGATCTGAGGCTTCCTTTGCTTCAGTGAGAAAATATGAGGTCTCCTTAATCAAAGGTAGAAGGAGTGAGTACCCTAGGAAAGAAAGGAGATGCTGATATCTTTTTGACATGAGAGATGATCACAGAATTAAAGTTCCCATAATATTTTAAGCAAAAATAAATTTGCTTACCTTAGCTAATGGGATCTTAGCATTGCCTCAACTTCAAACTGTTTTTCACAGTCTATAGCATTCATATTTTAGCTGAAGCAGCAGGAGACCAAATAGAGTGACCATGATTTATGATCTTCATGGGTATGTGCCCTTAGCATGATTACCTCCTGAGACTTAAGTTTAACCAACCAGAACTATGATAGACTGATGATTTCACAATGTGTCATGTGACTTTACTCAAGGAAGTGGTATAAGGATCCATGATTTTCTTCCTCCCCTTGATTTCTGTGAACTTTGATTAAAAACAAAAATGCTCCTAGGTCAGAGGTAAAATATCTCACAGGCCACTGAGAAATAAGAATTGTTATGAGAGCCTACTGAGTCAAAGGGGTAGCTTTTAAGGCCTCAATCATCAGAGGATAAAAGTAAAAAAAATTTGGAAAAGAGAAAGCCCCTCAATCCTGTTTGAGAGTACAGAAGTATCCCTGTTTACCTTCTGTAGAGGATGTTGGTCCAGGCACTCCAGGCTCCACATCTTCAGAGAAATCTAGAAATGTTTTTTCTTTGAGGACTCCATTGCAGACTTGACAGTGTTCTGAGGTTTCTTCTGAATTGTTGGGTCAAAGTCTATGGATCTGTTCCCTATTTAAACTTAAAATAAGCTGCACAGGTGTGGCTGTGGAGGACTGTTACCTTTCTGGTGATCAGAATAAAGATAGATGGTCTTGGATCTAGTTTGAGTTTATCATTCAGTGGCCATTGGACTTGAATCCAGAGTTCTCTGATGTTTTTTGAGGTGGTCAAAGGTGTATTTCCTGACCAACAAAGTCTGAGGGAGAATCTCTGGTTTCTCTTAGTTGAATGGTAGACCTCAGTCTGCCATGAACAAAGAGATAAAGTTCTGTGCATTCTTGGTGTAAAGGATTAAGTCTGAAGCACATTACAGGTAAGCCTAAATGTTTGAGGCACACTCTTCATTCACAAAGACAGTTCTCTATAGCTTTCTTCATCAGAGTGGAATGTCTGTCCAGAGCAGACATAGGAAGAATAAAATGTTTTTTATTCTCTAGGTCAGCTGACCTCTTTGGCATACCCTTAATGGCAAGTGCTGATGTGATTAGAGATAGTAAAACTAAAGTCCTCTTTAGAAGATATTTTAAAATGTTATCAGTCCCCTTAATGTCATGGGTGACTTTACATCTCAGGTTGCATGACTTGATGAAGTTATTAGCTGGAGGCATAAATTGTCCTTATAGAAGGGTCCATCTTGGGACCCATTGTGACTTCATCAATTCTATTACGGGCTGATAGTGGGGGTTATATCTGTAGCCTTCTTAAGAAGTTTTAAAGGACTTAAATCCTCTGCTTACTATGTCATAGGTCTCAGGACGTTTTTTGTCATTGAAGACCTATGTGACAACTTATTTCTTAGGTGGTAACTCTGAGATCAATAGGAGCAATTAATGAATGTCTGATGTTTCAGGGTCTCAAATGTATTGTATGTTAATGCTCCCCTGAACATTAGAAAGTCACTGACAAATTTGATGTTGAGGATGTACATCTGAAACCACCTAGTGTTATTGGTGAAAATTGTGAAGCATACTGGTTCTAGATAATTTAGATTAAGATCAGTTAGGCTATAGGGAAAGATCTGAGGATCCCTGGTTCAAAGCGCATAGTTCAGAAGTTCTCTTTATTCATACAGAAATTTGGAAGATCAGTAGTTCTTATGCTGTAGGTCTGAAGTCTACATGAGAAAGACTAGAGTGCATTTGCCTATCTGGTAAAGACAGAATATGCCCGAGGACCTCGTGAGCCCTTGACAATGATTTGAGTCCCACTACAGTGACTGGGGAAAGTGTGAGTCTTTCTGGTTCTGTATCAGAAACACAATTTCAATTACCAATGAACAGAATGAGAATGTTGACATATCCCGAAACTATTAAGAATACCAATCTTTAGAGGCAAATATCAGGGAAAGCAAAATTTTCAATGACTCTTGTATCATGGGAAGATCAAGAATGAAGTTGGAGAGTAGAGAAGGCTGAAACATTTTCTTATCAAATCTTCATGGGAACCTAGAACATCCATGTCATGCAGGCCAGGCAGCAGTGAAATCAATCTCCATCACACTAAGGGGCAGTTCCCAGCTAGGTCTCCTGATAAATCAGCTGCCTGTTTTTGAACATGGCATATATTTCTTGTTTTTGTTGAACAACTTTAAAATATATATCCTGGGTTTATAACTTTGTAAACTACTCTTAGACATTAGATCTTCAGGCACCAGAGTCCTACTCTTTGGATAGAGGTCATGAGTTCAGAGGATCAGAGTAAGATGCACTCAGTTAAACTAAGATAGTGATAGTTGATTTTTCAGCAATTAGGTCAGATCAAGTAGGCTTAGATCCACATTAGTCAGAAGAAGCACATGTTATTCTCCATGAGGAACACACTGTATAGCATGCTGTTTTGACTACAAATTGTGAGCTATTCTTAATCAGAAAAGGAATTCTTACCATGCTTTAGTCAGAGAAACCTACCTGATGCTTTACTGTGTATGTGAGGCAGCTAAGAGTGGTAGTTGCAAGTTTGACAAATGATTGACTAGAAGAAAAAAATTAAAACTCCTGTTGTTTTTATGGGGCACAGAGGGCAAAAACATCAGGGTGGATTTTAAATTAAAAAAAAGAATTGAAGATGCCATGGTAAAGAAAAGTAAAAAAGGTGATAAATAGTATTCCTGCAGTGTTTTCCATACATGTCAATGTTTCTAGTGTACCCAAGCAGATTCAGAAACTCTAATATCTTCTGGATCAGATGTGGAATTTCTTAAAGCCTCTTTTTCCACTCACGGCCCTGGGGACTCTTGAGATTAACAGGAAAGTTTCTGGAGGCCCTTGGTCAGATGTCAATGTCCCTAGAACACAATGGGCATACAGGAAAGGTATCAATGTCAATAAGTCAGGTTGTGACACTCTCAAATCGAATTTGGTAGATGGAGAAGATCCTAGACTCACTATGGAAGTTGGTGATAATTTTTAATATCCTGGTAAAGCATTGGTTATTCCTGGTTTCCATGTGTACAGCTATAACATTCCAGATTCTCCTGTTAAGACAGGCAAGGGCCTCCAGGTTCTTCAACAGATATCATAGGTGCAGCATTCACTTGAACACATAGAGACATTGTCAAAAGCCCTAGGGAAGATGATACAGATCCTAGTGTTCCTTGTCCAGATAAAGAAATTATCATAGGACATTTGGAAGAATGCATAGATCCTGAAGATTCTGAAGCATTTTGATGTATTTGTTGGAATCACTGAGTGAAATTCAAAGACTCATTTGTTCTCCAGCATGAAGTTTAAGGTCTTAGAGTACTCTCTATCCATTTAGAGAGAACAAAAGTCCCTTCTACAGAAAGGGAAGAATCTGAAAGCCTTAGGGAATTAAGTAAGGGAATAAGCTGGGCAGATATTGAAAGTCCTAGAGGTAAGCCACCAGATACCACATGTCCTGGGGTAGCTGTTGAAGTTTTTGCACACCTAGTGCAGATGGTGAATATAGAGGCCCCTGGGGAGATGGCAAAGGCTGTATAAAGCCTTGTGCAGTTGCAAAATTGTCAAAGATCCTTGATCAGATTTCAATGTTTCCGCCATCTTTTTATGAGGGTCAGTATATCCCTGACACACTTGAGTAGATGGTGAGTCTGCTTCAGTGCACTGTGTAGAGGTGGACTGTGTTCCTATATCTATATCCTAAGGCATTTTGCTGAGATGAAGAAATTCTTAATGTGCCTTGTGTACCTGTGCCAGTCTTGACTATGACTTCAGACTGAGGGGAAAATACTAGAGCTACCTGTGTAGATTTGGTCTCTCTTAGAGCATCATGGACACATGAGAGATATCTAAGAGCCTCATGGGCAGACATGGAATTTTCTAGACCTCCTTCTTGTGTATTGTGGAAGTTGGAAGAGAACTTTTGTTAGCTGGAGAAGGGAATAACTCATTTTGTGTAGAATGTCAGGTTTCATATCCAACTTGATGGGCAAAACAGATTCCAAGGATCCTTTGGAAGATAAGGCAAAATACATACCCATTGTGGTATTAGGAATATGTTCTGGAGACACTTGTGTGCATGAAGAAGAAGTAACTGTCCTCTGTGCAGATTGGAAAGTGTCTATACCATCTTGTGTAGATGGAGAAGATGGCTGATCCTCTTGAGGAAATAGGGAATTTCCCAGCAAGTTCTCCGAAGTTTGGGGAGATCCCATGGATTCTTGTGCACAGGCAGAATTTAATAAATCTCCTTTTTTAGATGTACAAGATTCTTCAGACCCTTTTGTATGAATATCATGTCCCATAGACATTTGTTCACATGGGAATGGATTCATAGCCTTCTTTTCGGATGATATATGTCTTAGAACATCTTTTGTAGATGTGCCACAACCAAGATCCATTTCAAAAGATGGGATTGTGTCTAGAACTTTTTTTGTATATGTATTCTGTCCAACAGACCCTTTCTGAGTTAGGGTAGTACTTGGAGAACTTGGTACAGGTTTGAGAAATCGTAGCAACTCTGATATATTTGTAGAAAATTTAGGAGCCTCTTCTATCAAAACTGAATGATTTAGAGTCTCCTGGGTAGGCAGGGAATGTTGTATCATCTGAGCACACTGTACAAGTATGGAGCTTGCATGGCTCACTGGCATTGTTTTGGCACAACCTTGGCTCTTTGGGACCTGATGACATTCAGGAGGGCCCTTTTGGCTGGTAGGGGACATTTGAATAATTCTCTGTCAGATATGGATATTTTGAAGACTGGTTGTTTAGAAGGAGGATCTTTCAGTGTTGTTTTGATAGGGAATTTCCAGGGTCCGTTTCATAGAAGGAGAATAATTTATTCTTTTTTTCTGTGGGAGAGCAGATTTGTGAACATGTCTTTGACCATCTTCTGTAGAGTGGGACAATCCTAGTGGCCCATGACAGTTTGGGAATGCCCCAGAACCCCTGGTGAAAATGGTGAATGTACTAGATTAGTTTGTGTGTGTGCCTAAGGCACAATAATAATTTGGGTAGATTCAGGGTTTTCTCCCACATCTTGTGTATGTGCTGAACACTCAAGAACCTCATCTGGAAATGGAAAGGGTCCTTGAGCTCCTGATGTACCTGTAGAAAATTTTGTTCTTGCTTGGGAAGGTGTGAGCATTGTGATGCTTCCTTCTGGAACTGCAATTGCATTTAATCCTCTTTGGACTGTAAGAGATGATCTAAGCCTATTTTTCTAATGGTGAAGAACTTTGATATTCTTCCTGATCTAATGGGCAAGGTCTGAAATCACCTTGGTCAGCAAGCTCAGGTCTCAAGCTCACTGTACTGAAAGCAGATTGCATAGGGAACTTTGTGGGAGATGGAAATACATTTGGATGTCTTTGTGAGAAGACTTATCTATCTGCCCTGGTTTGGCAGCTATCAAATGTGTTAAACTTTCTTGGGAAAAGTGGTCTGACTTAATCTATTTGGAATTGATAAAGGAGCATCATAATTGGAAAGTGAAAGGTGTGCTGACAAGACTGTGCTCTCACATCCTGCTTGCACCAGGATAGCACCCTCTAATGGGAGGCCATCTGTGTTGTAGGAATGTCTGTTGGAGCCTTGTTAACTGAATGAGAAAGGCTGATTTAGAACCTTGCACCTCAGAAAATTTGGGGGCTGAACAATCACTTGGGCATTGTGCTATCGAAGAACAAGTGATAACATTTGAATACAGTGTATGAAGTACATGGAATGATATTACAGATATTATTCTGTATTTTAAACACGACTTATCCTAGATAAATTTATGACAACTGTGAGTCGTCCTGGATGCTGAAAGGCATCTTTAAATGACTAAAAATACCCACTACAATATAATTATTGTACAATAAATATTTTAAGTATTGTTTGGAGAATAAGGACAAAACAATAGTCTACATATGGTACAGATGCCAGTTGCATTTCAAATACTTTGATCTGTGTGTGACTAAGTGCATAGATTGAGAACACAAATGCAGTTGGACTTGGGAATATAGCACATATGGGCTTAAACAATTTTTTGTTTGGCACAGCTGGAACATAGTTGCACAGAATGATTTTTGAAACCCTTATTCAAGTTGATTCTTTCAAAGGTCATGCTGCATAGCTGTTGATACACTGAGAAAGTGTAAAATTGAGGATATATATGAAGATACAATTTTACTAACAGAAACTTGATTTTGTTGTTACACATCTTGCCAGTGTTTTGTGCAGTTTTTTGATCTTGCTGGGTGAAAGGTATTGATTTGTTTGATTGTTTGTTTGTTTGTGTACTTATTTTTATTTGGGGAATGATTTCTGTTTCCTTTTGGCTACACAGCCAATAAGCCTGGCATCATTCAGAAGTACAGGGGCACTTTACTATCATCTCATTATTTTCCTGTGCCATTACCTTAGTGCTTTGCTGCATTCTTTCTTTTTGGAATTTCCAAATTCTTCATTACCCACTTTCTTTTTTTGACCCAAATATATCCCAATAATTCTAATTTTAAAGGCATCTGCTCCCAGGAAATCCTTTCTTTTCCTACAATGTGGGGTAAATTCTGTTCTTGACTAATTCTGTATTCACAGTGGCTATCCACATACTAGTACAAGTCATAACTTCAATCTCACTTAATTAAATTTCCTGTTGGTATTTTACAATCTTTATAGAGAATGATTTTATGTACGAGAATAATCCTGCTAAGTGTGAATAATAGCAGGGTAAAATAAACACGTGATTATAGGCATCAATTCAGATAATATACACCTTTGGAGAATTAATTTGGCAATTTTGATGTCAGAACAAAGTCAGTTTCTAAATTTAAGTTAAAGTAAATGTGTTGTTTTTCACATATGTTATCAAGGTAAAGTGAGTAATGTTTTATATGTATGTGAATGACTGTTTTAAACATGGTAACATTTAAAAGTAATTTCAATTTTTCTCTTTGAAATTAAATATCTGAAAATTTTGATTATGATTGGCTAAAGTTTCTGTGATTTATTTTACATACTTGTGCATGTTTCTTAAATAATAATATTATTAATAATAACATTATTAATTTGTTTAAATAAAATAAGTTTTTGCATAGTAAATTTATAAATGAAAATAACTGACTAACATATTTTGTAATATTTAACTCAGTAATTAATATTCCTTTCTCATGCTTTTAAATGTTATTCATTTTTTTCAGCAGAATACAAAGAAATATATTACATTACAGCATTTTCATTATTATTCTTTTATTCATACACATACACACACAAATATATATATGCTTTTATTGCATGTGTGGGATGGAATTATCCTTTGTTGTCTAGATGATTACCAGGTTTATTACCTTGCATGAACAAACAACTGGATGCACTGGAAAGCTCAAAGGCCAAGCCTTGTCAAAAAACATATTAGTCACTTTATATATTCGGGATGGGTGAAGCTTGAGACTGGAAGTCAGTTAAGCAAATGCTGGTTTGAATATTTAATAGGTCCCTGGTGTTTTTTCCTTTCTAGTACTGGATCTCTCTAGATGATCACCCAGGTGCTTTCCTGCTATTTTTTCCTGGCACAGCCTTCTGGGAGCAAGAAGACACCATCTCAGAGAGCATGTCTTAGTTTTTCCTTTCTGCTTATCGTCTTGTAACTCCTCCTGATGAGGATTCTCTCTCTCTCTCTCTCTCTCTCTCTCTCTCTCTCTCTCTCTCTCTCTTTGTGTGTGTGTCTGTGTGTGTGCATGTATGGCTGGCTAGGTGAGTGTGAGTGAAGGTGGATGTTAATGGCATGTATGTGTATTGTGTTTGCATTAATGTAGGTGCACTTATGGGTGGTTATATGTTTATGAATGTGCCTATCAAGACCACAAGTTAATGTTGAGTGTCTTTGATGAGTCTGTACTTTATTTACTAAAACAGGGTTTGGCTTGTGTTGCTAGTCAGCTTGTCTCTGGGATTCCCAGTCTCCAACTCTCCAGAGTAGAGATGAGCAGACACACTCACTCACCACTAACTACTAAAGTTCTAAAGTTTGGTCCTCATATTTGTGTTGCAAGTGCTTTATTCACTCAACAAACAACTAGCCTCTATTATTTTTTTTAAAAAAATCATTCATAATTGGCTTTTATGTCTTATATTTCTTTTTTTAGAAAGTTTATTGGTGGCATACAAAAAAGCTTTTGACTTTTAAATGTAGATTTTGCATCATTCCACTTTGCTGAAAATGCTTATACATCAGTTTTCTGCTGAAGAATTTTAAGCATAGGATTACGTTCTGCAAATAGATATTATTTGACTTCTTCCTATCTTGTTTGTATTCCTGGTGGCATGTACATTAGTATAGGACTGTGTAAATCACTACATAACTTTTAGAACATAGATATATTATGTGGACTAGCTGTCACACTAATAGACAAATACTTAAAAAACACAAAGTCCTACAAGTCACATATATGAAATCTATGTTTATTTCTATGATATTCACATTAGCTAAGAAATGCAATGGTTTTTTCCCTTGTGAGCTTAAGAGAAAAAAAAATATATATGCATATATATATATATATATATATATATATATATATATATATATATGATGGCATTTTAGTCAAACAAGGTAGGTGAAATCATGGCATTTGGAGAAAAATGGAAGGAAGGAGAGATCGTTATGTTAGATGAAGTAACACAGATTTAGAAATAGGGAATTAACATTGGTTTTCTTTCATGTGGGTTTGCAATAATTTTTATACATTTTTATACATGTGTGTCGTTGAGTGGCGGTAGTTCATTAAACTAGAAAATAAAGCATAAGAAAAGAAATATTGAGAAGAAAATAGAAAAGCAAAATAAAATAAATATCACATAAAACCATAAATGATTGTTTAGTAACTACTGTATTATTACTGTGATAAACCACAATAACAAAGGCAACTGTTAGAAGGACAGATTTTTTGGCCTATAATTTCAGAAGAATAGGATTTCATCATGATGTCACAACTCAGACAAGGTACAGAACTAGTGTCGCAGAACTCCTCCCACATCCAGAGACACTGTGACTCCCAAGAGGTTGTCATAACTAGGCTCACAGATGAGACAACCGCTGCTCCAATACATGGCCTTAGAGGGATCTCCAGGGACCCAGTGGATGCAGACCCTATCTGTCTTGCCCTGCTAAAGACACATCTTCCTACTGGCCCACACCTCTACCTGGGGCAGAGCCAATGCTCCAGACCACCTCCCACACCCAGAGACAGCTTGATTCCCAGAAGGTCCATTACAACATGGAACACAGGCTCACAGAAAAGACAGTATCCAGTTACAAACAGTAAGGCTAGTTAAAACCTAAGATAACCAGATGGTGATAAGCAAGCCCAAGAAATAAGCAAGAGAAAACAATGCCACTTGTGATGATTTCAACCAAGTTCTCTAACCACAGCAAACCCTGGATACTCTTAACCCACCTGAAAATCAAGACTCCAACCTAAAATCTTATTGCATTAAGATGATAGAAGACCTTAAGGAAGACATAAATAACTCTCTTAAACAAATAAAAGATAACACAGGTAAACTGCTAGAAGCCATTAAAGAAGACACAACCCCTAAAGAAATACAAGCAAAACACAATCAAATAGGTGAAGAAATTGGACAAAATGATCCAGGACATTAAAAAGGAAATAGAAATATGAAAGAAAACACAAAGGGAGACAACTCTGGAAATGGAAAATCGAGGAAAGAGATCATGAGTTAAAGATACAAACATCACCAATAGAATACAAGAAATACAAAGAGAATCTAACGTGTAGAACATATCATAGAAGATATTGATGCAACAGTCAAAGAAAACACAAAGCACCAAATATTTTTAACCCAAACCATTCAGAAAATTCAGGACACAGTGAAAAGACCAAACCTAAAAATAATAGAAATAGTAGAGAGGGAAGATTCCCAATGCAAACTGTCAGAAAATATCTTCAACAAAATCAAAAAAGAAAACTTTCCTAACCTAAAAACAGAGTGGTCATAAAAGTTGTAGTAACTATTTAAAAAGGGGCTGGAGTTCAAGCCTCATGTCTAAGCTGCGGCGTCTCTGGCTAGATAAGATGCCATGTTCAGTGGCCAGAGGGCACTTGGTCACCACAGCTAGGAACAGCCCATCAGACAAAAATAGCCCTGCCACTCACGAGATGCCAGCATGGAAGATAGCTCTGCCAATCTTCCATGCTGTGTCTGCAAGCATGGGCATTGCCCAGATCATCCTGACATACATGGGGGCACAGTAGAAAAATGAGACTCTAATGCTTAAAGATTAAGCAAAGGCTTACATATTTGGTAAGGACCAAAAATAAGATGCCCTTACAAGCAGAGGTAAAACCCAATACCCAACCTAAACATACCAATTTCCTTTGAGACCCTCTTCCCCTCTATCTCTCATCTCCTCTCCTCTCACTCCTTCACTTCTGTCTCCTCTTTCTCCCTTACTTCTCCTGTTCCTCTCTTTACTCCTATCACCTTAGCTTCTCCTACACATAAACATACAAGAAGCCTAAAGAACACTAAATAAATTGGAACAGAAAAGAAATTCTTCTCATCACATTATAATCAAAACACTAAATGCACATGCTAGAGTAAGAATATTAAAATTGGTAAGGGAAAAAGGCCAAGTAATATTATGAAGAAAGACCTATTTGAATTGTACCAAACTTCTCAATAGAAAATGTGAAGCCAGTAGATCCTGGACAGTAGACCCTAAGAGAATACAAATGCAAGCCAAGGGTACTATATGCAAGAAAACTTTCAATCACCAAAATGGAGAAACAAAGATATTTTATAATAAAACAAAATTTAAAGAAGACATTTTCACTAATCTAGGCTACAGAGAATAATAGAAGGAAAACAGCAACACAAAGACAAAAACCAAGAAATTAATTACAACTCAGAAAAAAGCATATATTCTGTAATTGAGCAGTCTGAGCAATGTCCTCTCAGTCTGCATTTCCTTACAGCTCTAGAACAAAAAGAAGAAATGACACCCAAAGAAGTGGCGGTAGGAAATGATAAATCTATGGGTAGAAATCAACAAATAGAAAAAGAACAATACAAAAGAATTCCATGAAAAAATGTATTGGTTCTTTTACTAGAGTGCTAAGATCAACAAACTCTTATGCAAATTACCTAAAAGGCAAAGAGAGAATATCCCAATTAGCAAAATCACAAATCAAGAGGTGGACATATGCAGAGACACCTGATAGGTGGAAAAGATTTTCAAAATGCTTCATCCTACAAGGACTCTTACTCAACCATGTTAATTGCTGCTGCCTTCATAATAACCAGCAACTGGAAACAACATATATCTCCATAAGCTAAATAATTGATGAAGAATATGTGGTATATTTATACAGTGGAATATTACTCAGCTGTTATAAAAAATTAACACCATGATAAATTTTCAGGCAAATGGATGGAAATAGAAAAAAAGACATACTGAGTAAAATAACCCAGTCCCAAAAAGATAAATATGGTATCTATTGATTTATATGTTGATATTAACTGGGCTGGATGTTTTATTTTTGGTCAACTTGACACATGGTACAATGATCCAAGAGCAAAGAAGCTCAATTGAGAAAATACTGCCTTAAAATCGGGCTGTGCAGTCAAGACTGCAGGGCATTTTCTTAATTAATGATTGATTGGGAGGGATCCTGATCATTGTTGGTACTACAATCACTGGATTTGTGGCTCTGAGTTTTCTATGAGAAAGCAGACTGAGCAAATCATGTGGAACTAGCCACTATGCAGTACCCAACCTTGTTCTCTGCATCAGCTTCTGCCTCCAAGTTTTTGCACCATTTCAGTTTCTATTCTGTCTGCCTTCAATGATGAAGAGCAATAAAGAAGTGTAAGCCAAGTAAGTCCTATTCTTCCCAACTTGCTTTTTGGTCACAGTGTTTTGTGACAAAAGAAACACTAAGAATTTTGATACTATATAAGTGATGTGTAGTCTACAGTCTGTAGATTCATAGAAGTTAGAAGTTAGATTCATAGAAGAAGGGACTGGGGTGGTTACATGGATGTCCATGATATGGGGAAATAGAGTAGAATGTATTGGTAGACTGGGATGGACAAGAATGAGAAGATCAATTGGCATGGGGAAGGAGATTGCATTGAGGGAGATAGTACAGGGAGAGATAGTTGGAATTGACAGGCATTTGAGTCATTTATGTGAAAACCTAGAGCAGTGACCATATTCTAAAATATGTAAAGGTGAGCCTAAAGCCTAAGTCTCTTATTAAGGAGGGAGACTGATTGCCAATTGGCCATCTCATGTTACCAAACAATGCTACCACTACAGGTACTAAGTTCCATTCCATAGAGTTGTTAACCATGGGGATGCCAGGCAAATCTCCAATCAACTGAGGACACTGTCAAAGACAATGGGCTGTTCAATGCAAACGGACTCTGGGGCTCCACTGCTGAGGAAAATACCAACAAAAATCAGTGATCATGAAGAAAGCAAGCTGTTGCCTACACAGGGCCATCACTCATTCATTCTAGTACCTTTGTTTCAGGAAGATACTCTGGAGTCTAACAAAAGAAAAGTGTTAACTCTAACCCAGCAACAAAACCTTTGTTATGAATCTTTTCTGCCTGCAAGACATTCTAGGTTAATGTTGTAGAGAACTTGTGGGAGTGAACAAAGAGTAACTGATTTCACTTAAAGTGCATTCCACAAGATGAAACCCATACAAAAGACTGCTTGTCTCTGCCCAGTTTTGTCTTGCATTGACCCTGGATTCCCCAGACATATCCTGGAGGATCCATGGATTCCAGAGCCCTAGGTAGGAAGACCCACACACTGCCCTAAACCCATGGCTGGGTGCTGAGTGCACTCAGATTCCAGGGAATACACAACCCCCTCCACCCCTGCAGAATAGCACACCCCATCTACCCCTCTCCCAGATCTGAGGCCTGGACCAGACCTCTGCCCTGTCTGCTCTTGTGTGGACCTCGGATTCTTCCCAAGACATTCTGGAAGGTCCACTCAACACAGAGCCAAAGAGGAACAACTGAACTCAGGGCTACAGACAGCATATCCTGAGATATCCTAGGGGAGACACTGCACTCAGATCAGTGGGCACCTTATCCTGAGACATCCTTGAGGATACACTTCACCCAGAACAGCAGACATCTGTCTGGTCTGCTACCTTGGAGGCACCATATACTGAAATATCATAGAGGTAACACTGTATTCAGTGCAACTGGGAAAGATCACAGAGACATCTGGACCCTGAGAAGATTAGACACAAGCAAGATAACTGGAAAAGCAGGCTTTAGTTAGAGACAGCAAGTACAGGCAGCACTACAGTTAACAAGATGGAGAAAGTCAAGCACAAGAATGTAAGCAATAGAATCCAAAATTAAATGGCATCATCAGAACCCAGTTCCCCCATCATAGCAAGCCCTAAACACCCTCATCACACCACAAAAGCAGGATTCAGAGTTAAAATCACTTTCTCATGACAATAATAGAGGACTTTAAGAAAGACATAAATAACACTCTCCAAGAACTTAAGGAGAACACTGGTAGACAGAAAGAAACTTTTAAAGAGGAAGCACTAAAATTAATTAAGCAATTCCAAGAAAACACTACCATCAGGAGAAGGAAGTACACAAAACAATCCAGGATCTAAAAATGGAAGTAGAAAAAAATAAAGAAATCACAAAGTGTGACTACCCTGGAGATAGAAAACCTAAAATAAGAATCACAGTCATAGACACAAGTATCACCAACAGAATACAAAAGATAGAAGAGAGAATCTCATATGCAGGAGATACCATGGAGAACATTGACACAACTGTCAAAGAAAATGCAAAATACAAAAAAGCTACGAACCTAATATATATATAAAATCCAGGACACAATGAGAAGGCCAAACCTAAGGAAAATAGGTATAGATGATGGGGAAGACTCGCAACTTAAAGGACCAGTAAATATCCTCAACAACATTATCAAAATCATCAGATCCTACTACAGAGGCCTATACTCAACAAAATTGGATAATCTAGATGAAATGGACAATTTTCTAGATAGATACCAGGTACCAAAGTTAAACAAGGAGCAGACAAATCATATAAACAGTCACTAACTCCTAAAGAAATAGAAGCAATCATTAAAATCTCCCCACCAAATACATGTCCAGGCCAGATGGTTTCAGTGCAGAATTCAATCAGAATTTCAAGGAAGACCTAATACCAATCCTCTTCAAGCTATTCCATCGAATAGAAACAGAAGGAACACTACCGAATTCGTTCTATGAACCTACCATTATGCTCATACCTAAACAATAGAAAGACACAACAAAGAAAGAGAACTACAAACGAATCTCTCTTATGAATATTGATGCAAAAATACTCAATAAAATTCTCTCAAACCAAATCCAAGAACACATCAAAATAATCATCCATCATGATCAAGTAGGCTTTATCCCAGGAATGAAGGGATGGTTCAAAATTCAGAAATCTATCAATGAAAATCACTACATAAATTAACTCAAAGAAAAAACCCACATGATTAACTCACTAGATGCTGAGAAAGCATTTGACAAATTTCAAAACTCCTTCATGTAAAAAGTTTTGGAAAGATCAGGAATTCAAGGCCGATACTTAAACATAGTAAAAGCAATATACAGCAACCTAGTAGCCCACATCAAACTAAATGGAGAGAAAATTGAAGCAACCCCACTAAGATCAGGGAGTAGACAAGGCTGCCCACTCTCACCTTACCTATTTAATATAATACTGGATTTCCTAGCTAGAGCAATTAGACAACAAAAGGAATTCGAAGGGATACAAATAGGAAAGGAAGAAGTCAAAATTTCACTATCTGCAGATGATATCATAGTATACTTAAGTGACCCTAAAACTTCCACCAGAGAACTCCTAAACCTGATAAACAACTTCAGCAATGGGGCTGGATATAAAATCAACTCAAACAATTCAGTATCATTCATCTACTCAAAGGAAAAACAGGCTGAGAAAGATTATAGGGAAATGACACCCTTCACAATAGCCACAAATAAAATATCTTGGAGTGAATCTAAACAAGCAAGTGAAAGATCTGTATGACAAGAACTTCTTGTCTCTAAAGAAAAAAATTGAAGAAGATCTCAGAAGATGGAAATATCTCCCATGCTCTTGGATTGGCAGGATTAACTTAGTAAAAATGGCCATCCTGCCAAAATCAATCTACAGATTCAATACAATCCCCATCAAAATTCCAAATCAACCCTTCATAAGATAGAAACAGTAATTTACAAATTCATTTGGAATAATAAAAAAACTAGGATAGGGAGAACTGTTCTCAACAATAAAAGAACTTCTGGAGGAATCACCATTCCTGACCTCACACTGTACTACAGAGCAGTAGTGATAAAAACTGCATGGTATTGGTACAGAGACAAGCAGGAAGATCAATAGAATAGAATTGAAGACTCAGAAATGAACAAGCACACCTATGGTCACTTGATCTTTGACAAGGGATCTAAAACCATCAAGTGGAAAAAGGTCACCATTTTCAACAAGTGGTGTGGGTGCAACTGGAGGTCACCATGTGGAAGAATGCAAAGTAATCCGTTCTTATCCCCTTGTACAAACATCAAGTCCAAATGGATAAAGGTCCTTCTCATAAAGCCAGATACACTGAAACTACTTGAACAGAAGTTGGAAAAGGTCCTCGAATACCTAGGCACAGGGGAAATGTTCCTGAACAGAACACCAATGGCTTAAGTTCTAAGATCAAGAATTGACACATGCAAACTCATCAAATTGCAAAGCTTCTGTAAGGCAAAGAACACTGTCAACCAGACAGATTGGGAAAAGGTCATTAGCAATCCTAGATCCAGTATAGGGCTAATATTGAATATATACAAAGAACTCAAAAAAGTAGACACAAAACAAAACAATCAAATAACCCCATTAAAAATTGGGGTACAGAGCTAAACAAAGAATTCTCAATTGAGGAAACACGAATGGCTGAGAAGCACCTTAGGAAATGTTCAACATCCTTAGTCATCAGGGAAATGCAAGTCAAAACATCACTGAGATACCACCTCACACCAGTAAGAATAGTTAAGATCAAATATTCAGGTGAGAGTAGATGCTGGCAAGGATTTGAAGAAAGAGGAACACTCCTTCATTGTTGGTGGGGTTGCAAGCTGGTACAACCATTCTCGAAGTCAGTCTGGCGGTTCCTCAGAAAATTGGACATAGCACTACCTGAGGACCCAGCTATACCACTCCTGGGTATATGCCCAGAAAATGCCCCAACATATAATATAGACATATGCTCTAATATGTTTGTAGCAGCCTTATTTATAATAGCCAGAAGCTGGAAAGAACCTAGATGCCCTTCAACAGAGGAATGGACACAAAAATATGGTAAATTTACACAATGGAATATTACTCAGCTATTAAAAATAGTGAATTGGAGAAATTCTTAGGTTAATAGATGGAACTAGAAAAAATCATCCTGAGTGAGGTAACCAACTCACAAAAGAGTACACATGGTATTTACTCACAGACAAGCGGATATTAGCTCAAATATTTGAAGCAACAGAGATTCAACTAACAGACCACATGAAGCTCATGAAGAAGGAAGAACAAGTGTTGATTCTTAGGTCTTTCTTAGAAGGAGTAACTGAACTCCCAAAGGAGCAAATATGGAGCAAAGTGTGGGACAGAATCTGAAGGAGAGGTTGTAAGGAGATCTTTCCACCTGGGTATTCATCCCATGTGCACTCACCCAAAATAGATGCTGATATATATGACAGGAAGGGAAAGCTGACAGCAGGCTGATAAGGCTATCGCCTTAGATGTCCCCCAGAGTCTGACATATCCAGGGGCAGATACCATTAATCTGATAAAGGGTTCCCAATGGAGAAGTTAGAGAGTAAACTGAAGGAGCCAAAAGTGTTGGCCCCATGTGGAGAGCAACAATACCAACGAGCCAGAGCTCCCCAGGGTCTAAACCACTAGCCTAGGAGCACATATGGAGAGGCACATGACTCCAGTTGTATATGTAGGGGAGGAAGGCCTTGTTGGGCATAGGTGAGAGAGGAGATCTTTGAAGTGGGCAGGGGGCGGGATCTGAGGGTGGGGAGGGGTGAGTGGGGTTTAGGTAGGTGCACATCCTCATAGAAGTAGGAGAATGGGGGATAGGATAAAGGGTTCCTGGGTGGTGGGGCGAATGCAGTGAGGGGATAAAATTTGAAATGTAAATATTATATTCAATAAAAGAGGGGGGTGGGAAGCAGGCAGAACCAACATCCTTAATAAAATGTCAGCCCTCTTAAAAAAACTCTGTTCTTCTATAATTTGCCTACATAATGTTGGTTTATCACAGTAGTAGTTACCTAGTGTGAACATTGCAGTAATAAAGATACATTGCATATATGTCAGTAATTGGACTTAGAATCTTTTGAGTATTTGTCCAGGAGTGTGACATCTAGGTTTTATAATAAGACTACATTTGAAAACCTATGTAGTGATTTACATAGTGCTATACTAGATTATAAGCCACAAGGACTACAAATAAGAGAGGAAGAAGTCAAATGATCTATATTTGTAGAAAATATGACCTGTGCTTTAAAGCCTTCAGCAGAAAACTCATATAAACATTTTCAGCAAATAGGAATAATACAAAATCAACATTTAGAAGTCAACAGCTTTTATGTATGCCACCAACAATCTTTCTAAGAAAGAAATAAAGGACATAAAAGTCAATTCTTAATAGCATTTTTTAAAAAAATAATATGAGCTGGTAGTTTTTTGATTGGTTAAAGCACTTGCCACACAAATGTAAGGACAAAAGATCAGATCTCCAATTCTTAAAGTGAGTGAGTGTGGCTGCTCACCTATATTTTGGAGAGTTAAAGACTGGGAAACCCAGGGACAAGCTGGCTAGATAGAAAAGCCAAACAGTATTTCAGTAAATAATGTGTAGACTCATCAAAGACACATAACATTAAAATGTAGAAACTTCAGGCACATGCACATACATGCAGATACAGCCATACATATGTGCAACTACCTACATGAAAACACATTACACATACATGGCATTAACATAAACCTCCAGTCACACACACACAATCATAAATTAAGAATTATAATATACATATATATATATATATATATATATATATATATATATAGAGAGAGAGAGAGAGAGATACACATGAGGAGGAGGAGTTACAAAAAGATAACCAGAAAGGAAAAATTAAAGCAGGCTCCCTGAGATGGTGTATTCTTGTTTTCAGAACTCTCTGACAAGAAAAATACCAGAAAAGCACCTTATCTAAAAGAAATTTAGATAAGTGAACCAAATTATGACACGTACTAGGATTGGGATAAGGACTGTGATTACATAAATAGTCAAGAACTGGGTGATCATCTAAACAGGTCCAGTACTGGAAAGAAAAGAAATCCAAGGCTTACTAAATATCCAAACCAGACTGTGTTTAACTGATTTCCAGTCACAGGCTTCTCCCATCCCAAATTAATAAAGTTACTAATGTGGTTGTTGACAAGGCATCGTCTTCTCTGTTTTCCAGTGAATCCAGTTGTTTATTCATGCAAAGGAATGAACTTGGTAATCATCAAGACAACAGTGAAAAATTCTTTTAAAAACATGCAATAAAATCAATAAAGCATATGTATGTGAATATGTATGTGAATAAAAGCATATGCATGAATGTGCTGTAATGAATCTGATTTCTTTGTAGTCTGACAAAGAAAATGAATAACTTTGAAAGGTCGACAAAAGAATATTAATCACTGAAGTAAATGCTACAATATATACTATTTTGTTATTTTAATTTTTAAATTTACTATGCAAAAAAGTTATTTATCTGAACAACTTTATAATGTTAGTATTAAAGATATTATTTAGGAAACATTCACATGTGTGTAAAATAATTCACAGAAATCTTAGCCAATCATATATCAAGTAATGTCATACATGTACATAGAACCACTACTCAGTTTACCTTGATAGATTATGTGAGGTAAACATAGTCACTATAACTGAAATTGATAAACTCATTTAGTGTAGACATTAGAATTGCCAAGTTAATTCTCAAATGGTATATATTATCTGAATTGATACTAATAATTGTCTGTCCATTAACCCTGCAGCAAGTTATTCATGCCTAGCAGGATTATTCTGGTATGTAAAATAAGTCTCTTCAAAGACTGTGAAAAATCAACTAGAAATTCAGATAAGCGAACCAAATTATGACACGTACTAGCATGGGGATAAGAACTGTGATTACATAAATAGTCAAGAACAGTATTTACCACAGATTGAAGAAAAATAATGGATTTCCTGGAAGCAGATAGATGCCTTTAAATGAAAATTATTTGGATATATTGGCATTAAAAAAAGAAAGTGAATGATTAACATTTGGAAAATACAAGGAGAAAGAATGTTGCATAGCACTAAAAGAATAGCACAGTATTATAATTAGATAATAGAAAAGTGCTTATGTTCTTCTAAACTACACAAGGCTTATTGGCTGTGTAGCCAGAGGGAAACAGAAATTATTCACAAAATAAATCAAATAAAGCAGAGAAACAAACAAAGCCCTTTCAACCAGCAAGATCAAAATCCTGCTCAAATATACTGGCAATGTGTGTGAATACCAAATCAAGTTTCTCTGTCAGTAAAATGGTATCTTCATACATATCTTCAATTTTACACATGTTCACTGTACCATCTGCTGTACAAACATGATCTTTCAAAGAATCACCTTGACTAAGGGTTTCAAAAATTATTCTGTGAAACTATGCTCCAGCTATGTCATTGGAATGAAAGCAAATGGCCCAAGTAGAGCCACCAATATGAGCCAGTAGCCTATTGTGCCTTTAAGAGAATTGTGTGCCCTTCCAAACACAATCCTAATACATAAATGTTATAAGTACTCGCTGTACACTTTGACAGGCAAAGCAATTACTTAAGCCCATAGGAGCTACATTCAAGAGTCTGACAGCATCTGTGTTCTCAATCTATACACTTAGTCAAACACAGATAAAAGTATCAACTTGCATCTATACTCTAAGTAAACTAACATTTTGTGTTTATTTTCCAAGTAATACCTATAATAGTATATAATTTGCACAATAATAATATTGCAATATGTATTATTTAGTCATTTAAAATGTCTTTCAGCATCCAGAAAGACTAAGAGTTGTCATAAATTTTTCTAGGATATATCATCTTTACAATACAGAATAATATCTGTAGTATCATTCCATAGATTTTAGGTTCTATTCAAATTCTATCACTTCTACTTTCCATAGTACAATACCAAAGTGATTGTCTACTCCACACAGTCTCTGAGGAGCAGGGTTCTGGATCAGCATTTTCCATTCAGTTACAAGTCCCCAATAGACATCACTGCAACACTGATGGCCTCCAGTTAGAGGGTAATATACTGGAGCAAGAGGGACTTGAGAGCACAGTCTTCTCAGCATCCCTTGCACTTCCCAATCATGATGCTTCTTTAACAATTCTTTGTCATGGCCTCTGACAGTGGCACCAGACCAGGTAGCACTCTGGATTCTAAGGAAGAGGGTCCTCAGTGTCCCTCCACATTCAGAATGCTTGGATGATTGCCCTGCTACTGCAAGCACTGCTGCCAGGTGAAACACCTTGAGACAGGCCCATGCAGGTCCAAGGCAGACACTCTAGAGCTTTTGCTTGATTCTATAGAACAATGGTCATTCTAGTTCTCTGCCTTTTGCCTCCCAGACATATCCACAGTTGTCAGGAGAGAAATCTTCTCTCAAATGGTCCTGCTTAACTGCTTTTTTTCTGTATTTACCCTTGGCAAGTACATTCACTGTCTCTTCAAGCAATGATAGCTTATTTCCCATTTCTGCTGTCAATTTTGTTAATGACTGAAAATGACAGACATGTGAACAAAGGCCAGCGGGCCTCAACATGGACTTTAACCTCTGAACATAGACCTTCTGTTTCTCAGTATCCATGGCCTGGGACTCCCTTCAGTGTCCACAAACCAAATATTCACACTCTGCCCCAAGGGGGCAAGCAGTTGCTGAATTTCCAGACTCCATGACCTGGACGGCCCCTTCAGTGTCCCCCAATGGGGGAAGCATTTGACTAGCAAAGACATGAGGGACTTTGCACCTCATGGTCTCATTAGACTAACTTGTCACAAGTTCAGATGCCCAAAGCACTACAAAGACCAGAGATTCAAAAAACTGGATGCTAAGTTACAGAACAGCTACAAAGTAACTCTGGCAAATAGTAGTGCAGTTTTTCATGCCCTAAAACAGCACCTTCTATTGGATTCACTGGGGAGGCACTTTATAATTTACATTTGTTACTGAACATCCAACTGCAGCTTAGAGCTCCTGGCAGTGGACAACCCATGATTAGACTACATTAAGGCTCAAGAAGACACGTGAAGGACCCTATATCCAACACTCCCTAGATGGTCAGAATCTAAAATTTTATTTTCACAAAGTGCTATTTTAGAACCAAAGAGGACTTTGGCAACAAAAATCAAGGAAATAATTCCCGATATTTGGCTATGCCAAATATCAAGATCACTGTATTACGTAAGCATCAGAGACATTTCTATAGGAGCTGATGGTAGCATATACAGAGATCCACAGCCAATCATTTAGGAGAGATCAGGGAATTGAGTAGAAGATGAGGAGGAAGGGTTGTAGGAACCAGAATGTCAAGGAAACCAGAAGAGGACAGCCCACAACATTAACTAAGCAAGGTTCATAAGGGTTCAAGATAGAACCACAGATCCCCTGTGTGTCTTCAGTAGGCCCTCTTTATACATGCTGTGGTTGTTTAACTTGTTATTCTTGGACTCCTCACAGTGGGAGTAGGGATGTCTCTGACTGTTTTGTCTGTTTGTGTGATAGTTTTCCTCCTAATGGATTGCCTCATCCAGCCTTGATAGGATAGTTTATATTTATGCTTGCTCTATTCTGGCATGTTTAGTTGATATCCCAGGGAATTCTGCTCTTTTGAAAAGGAAACAGAGGAGCAGTGGATGAGAGGAAGAAGGAATGCGAAGGAATGATTAAGAAAAGTGCGTTGGGAAGGCTGCAGATGTCATGCATTCATGACAGAAAAATAAAATAATCAATGTAGCCTTAGAGGTTACACACATGTGCAAGGTTTAATGTGACCAATGTCTTTGACCAAAAGGAACATACATTTCTTTTCTGCCAAAGGTTAAATTTTATATACTCTTTTGAATAATATTACCTCATACCTTTCAGCATTATTTCATGCATGGGCAACTCATTTCCTTATGCATTGTTACAAATCAGACCTAAGCTACTCTAAGTAAGAGAGACTTCCACTTTTAACCCAGATGGCTAGGAAAATATCCTTATGATAGAAGGGACCTCATACCACACTGATTCATGGTTCCAGAGCCCACAACTAATGTTATGTGTCTGTATGCTGATAATCAGTCATAGTGGAAAATCTACCCTTCATAACAACCCCTACTTAACTGATGATAGATTTGAGATTACAGAAAGAATGCCTATGAGACTGGTAGATGTACTGTAATATTGCTGCCAACCTGCAATGTAACTTCCAAACATATGTCTCTTCTAGACTTTGAGAATGAATAGAAGCCGAGTGGTATTGGAGATGTTCCTGGTCACAAGGAATTACTTAATATGTCTCCACTTAACAAATTAATATGAAATGCTTTCATTTTGTTCAAGAGGGTTTGCTCCTGGCTGTTTGGCTTCTCTGTCTGACACTACCCCTCTAGTGCCTGACACAAGAGACTTTTTACTTCTCCTCAAAAAGGTTTCATCTCTAAGCTTTCTAACCCAACAGGACGGGTTCCTACATTCTTCTTGACTTGAAATGCTCTTGGAAGATTCCACATTTCACCAAGGCTGTCCTCTCTTGTTAGAAGTCCATGAAATACAAGCTGGTCCAGGAAATCAAGTATAGCCTTGAGTCCAATTACTCATAATGGTGTGGTTTCATCTACACACAGATCTGAGTAGATGAACGCAAAACTGAAGTGTTAGTCTTGTTTGGCATAGCTATCCAACCTTTCTAAAAATAATGTAATTGCTGCCTGGATTCTCAAAGTTTCTACTAATAATATGAACATCCTAAGCTGTAAGGAACTGTAGACTGAGAGCACAATAAATGTACGGGTAGAAGTTATTATCAAATTTATTATCATTAAATAAAGATAAATCAGTATAGAAGACACCATTCTGTTTCTATGAAGCATTAATACCATAAAGAAAAGGAAAATGATGAGAACAATTGGTTATGTAAAAGCTTTCTGATGTGACAGCAACATGAATTGACAAGCAATTTCTTTAGTACTGCACATGATGTGAAAACAACAGCGAACCATTGTAGTTGAAGTCTACAAAGTGATTTGCCATTCAACTAAAAAATTAAATGTCTTTACTTTTCTGGCCTCCCTGATTGATTCTTCCTGGTTTACGTTTAAGGTCCAGGATGTTTTTCACACAATTTATGTTCATAATTAGCCATTATATTCATATGACTATGGGATTGGTAATATGAATCTACTTAGCTTGAACTATGTGTGAACATTTTCCTGCTTTTGGCTATAGAGACCAAGGTACATAGATTCAAAATTTACTTTTTTACTAGGGTGATATCATGAAACTTTGGGAAAAGTAGAGTAGGAACAGGCAAGATGGCTAATGGTCATCAGCTATTGGATTAGGGTACCTGGAATGCCTCATTAGCATGGGGAAGCATTTCAGGAATCTCAGTTGCTGAGTGAAAAGTGTCTATAAGAAAAAATAAAATCGATACCATAATTGAATTTAGAGTATGTGATGCTCATCTGGTAGAGAGAAAAGTGGATGTTTTCCCCAAACAAGCCCAGTGAAGAAGAAATCCTGCTATTTTAAGGAGTCTCCAATATTGCATTGATAATAGAAGATATCCAATCACAGTGGGCTTCAATGTAATTTAGAGTGTTTCTCAAATGTATATGTGTGTATACACACACACACATGTGCACACACACACACATGATGTGCACACACACACGCACATATATATATATATATATATATATATATATATATATATATATATATGTATATATACATATATATAAAGTTCATTGTGTGTATATATATATATATATATATACACATATATACAATGAAATTTAATGATTTCTTGAAAATAGAGAAATGGCCCCTTCCCTGAGTGCTGAATTATTTCCCAGCCATTGTGTGAGAACAAACGATGAGTGTCTAGACCTGCTGAAAAGCATAATATTTTGAATAACATTTATTTAATTCCTGCCCATCTTTAAAAATTTATATTATGAGACCTTGACGTTGTTTCAGGATAAACACAAGTTTACAAAGTGGAAGATTCTGTGTGGTTTTATTTGTCTATCCATTTTTCTCAGAATGCTCTTACTGTAGCATAGCTCCCAATTGCATGAGTAAAAATTGTAATAAGCTCAATAATTTTAATTAGAAAAGTTTCCTTTTATGAGAGCATACATATATGTGCATGCACAACCCAATCAGAAATGCCAAAGCTTAGAGGCTGTATTATCCACAAGGACTCCACATTTCTTTCCTGTGGTAGCTTCCCTATGGTTGCTTTTCTGTTTAGCACAAGGAAATTTATTAACTTCCCTTAACCTTGGAATTGGTTATATGAATCTATACAGCTTAGACTCTGTAAACTTTTTGCATTTTTTTGTCAGAAGTACTTGCTTATATGAACTTGGCCTATAGATATCTGGGAGCTAAGACATGCAAAGACATAAGTGTGTTTGCAGAGTACAAGAGGCTATAATGACATGATACATCAGCCTCAGGATATTCAAATGAAAGTTTATTTCAAATTAATAGATAATGTTAGTAGGTCTATGTAATTTTAGGAAGTATCTTGCAGGAATCTTCAGGCAGGTGTTGCTGAGACAGATCCCTCAGCTCAAGTCTTCTGATGGGGATGTTTCATGGCAGACACAGGCTTAACTCTGCTCTTTGGTCTAATTAAGCACATCTCATACAACAGCATAATTACACACACACACACACACACACACACACACACACACACACACACACACACACACCTATACATCCTTAAAAATATTGTTGGGGTTCTAAGCCTCAAAGAGGAAGTGGCCACTGATGGGTTTTCTCAGAGTTCCTACACATGTAAGGTAGGCTTCAAACACAATAAATGCCAAGTATGAGATAATGTTTTAGGCAGATTAAATGGAAAATATCAGTAAGAGTATTTTGGCTGTAAGAAATAAATGAATTGTACACTAGAATTTCTAGGGTTAACGCTATAGTGCAAGTTAGGAGAATAAAAGAATAAAAGAATCAAACGATGTCAGTTTTCCCTAAGCCTGCTTATGTTTTAGTCAAATGTTATTTTAAACCATTTGTAGATGCTCAACTTAGGGTCAGGATAAGCACAAGGACTATTCTAAGCATGGCAGTTACTTACAGTAAGGAAAAAAATAACAGAAACTGTCATGCTCATAAGACACTTATTGAAATGAAAGACTTTCTATATTGATAACACACATTAACTAAATAATAACATAACAAGAATAAAGGCCCCAATGGTTCTCTGGGTGACTGCCAATGTACATACTTCTGTGCCTGCTTCAGGACACTCTTCCACATTCACAACTTCAGCCTGAGCATCTGTTTGCATTTTGTTCCTACGGTGGCCTTTTCGAAGCCTTAATAAAGCCATAAAGAAATCATTATTAATATGTCTTTTATGTATTGGTCAGGAAGCTTCCTCATTGCTGGATAACTTTCATAGTACTGGAAGGGGATTGAGTAAAGAAATTCATCAACAGGCTTACTAGCTGTGAACACTGTGATCAAGGATAATGCCTAGCATGGCAAGACATGCCCATGTTTACAATCATGGCATTACAATGTTATGGGTGCAACCAACCAATTTCTGACTGGATTGATGGCCACACCACAGGAGAAAATACATAGCAACTGATCTGTGAAGCATTAGGAAGAGAAATTGGAGATAATATAACCTAAATACATTGTGTGAAATTCTTAAAGAATGAATAAAATCATATTGAAAATAACGTTGTATAATGATATGTATGCATGGAAATACCATAAGTCAACCCACTACTTTGTTTGTCTAACTTTAAAATGTCCTGTGTCATAGAATTAGAGGTTTCATTCTGTGGAAAAACACTTAGCCAACATAGTTTATGTCCTGGTCCTAAATCTTATTCTAGTCTTGCAAAGACAAGAACACAAAAACAAGGTTTATATTTGGGAGATCAAGCAACAAGAAACCCACCATCAGTACAAAATATGAGAGGTTGATGTATAGTAACATGTCTCTCTTTTAAAAAATAAACAGCCGGGCAGTGGTGGTGCACGAATTTAGTCCCAGCACTTGGGAGGCAGAGGCAAGTGGATTTCTGAGTTCGAGGCCAGCCTGGTCTACAGAGTGAGTTCCAGGATAGCCAGATCTACACAGAGAAACCCTGTCTTGAAAAAAAAGAAAAAGAAAAAGAAAAAGAAAAAGAAAAAGAAAAAGAAAAAGAAAGAAGCAAGATAACCTAACAGTAAATGTGCTAAGTGATATTTATGAGATTCTGATGGCATAAAGAAGAGTTAAAACAGGAAAAGCCAGTTAATGAGTTATTGCAGACATCTGCATATATTATTTGGGCATGAAATGTACAATTTTTACTCTAACTGCTTTGATTTTCAGTGTGATATTATTTAAAAATAAGCATATTATTTACAATAGTTAACACTTAGAGAAAATTCTAACATAACACACATACACATGTATGGGTATACATATATACAAAACACGTGTTGATTTCTTCTTGAAGGTAGGATCTCACATAACCCAGGCTAGACTTAAACTCAGTATGTTGTCAAGGAAGACATTAGACTTTTTATTTTGGGGCTGGAGGAATGACTCAGCAGTTAAGAATACTGACTTCTCTTTCAGAGGCCCTAGTTTCAATTCCCAGCTCCCTCAATGGAAGCCTACACCTCTCTGTAACTCCAGTTCCAGAGTATCTCACACCCCTTTCCAACTGCTGTTTTTCACTGGAGATATGCAGTGTACAGACATACATGTAGCCAAAATACACAGATAATGATTGTCTTTAAATTGCTCTATGTGCCCCCACCTCTCAACTCAGATATCAAAGGCATATGCTGGTAGGTTTATGCTATGTAAGCCCTCTGTCAACTGAGCTACATTCCCTGCCAGTGGAGAAATCCTTTTTTTTTTTTTAAAGTGTCAAAACACACATTTCAAACACTTCAATTAAAGCTTTCAATTCAAGGATTTCTGGTCGATTCAGATCATAAGATGATTATAATGATTTTAGTTTCCTTTGCATTTTTAGCCCTTTCATATTTACATACTTCTTTATATGCTGGTGACTTACTCTGGGGAACCACTAAGATAACTCTCCAACCCCAAGACAGTTTGAGAACATTTTCATAGCTCAGAAAAGGTATTCCACTGTTCTAGCTACCATTCCTCTCTGTCCCCATCCACTCTGCACACAATACCTGGCCAGAGGCAACCTCTAATCCACCTTCTGCCTCTGTTGAGTTCCCTGATATGAACTTATAGATGAGCAAAATTCAGTTTGTCTAGGCAGGCTTCACAGCAGGTAGGCTTGGTGGCCAGCAGGCTTTGAACAGAGCCTTCACAGGCTTCTGATTGTAAGCCCTGGGTCTTAAGGGACAACCATACAATACTCAGATTCCTCTTGTTTTCAACTGAAACCAGTCACTGAAGTTTAAACACTTCACATCATCCTGGACTTTTTGTAAGCCCCGAGCCTTGGCTGCAAAATATTGTTACTTTTTATCCATCTGTTCCCAAGCGTGATTTTTTTAAGGTAGTAAGTAACCTGGGACCCCTAGCTCTCCCTTGTACTTCAGACATTAATCTATCTTTCACCTTAAATTTACTTGGCTTGACAGAACTGTCTCAAAGCCAAGCTTGGGTTTTGTTTGAAAGCATAAGGCAAATTTTTGCCTTTGTCAGGCTGTGCATGGTGGCCCACTCATGTAACCCCGGAACATGGGCGGCAGAGGCATGAGAATCTCTGTGAGTTGGAGGCCAGCCTGCTTTATATAGTGAGTTCCTGGAAAGCCTGAAAATCTGTCTCTCTCTCTTCTCTTCTCTTCTCTTCTCTTCTCTTCTCTTCTCTCTCTCTCTCTCTCTCTCTCTCTCTCTCTCTCTCTCTCTCTCTCTCTCTCCCTCCCTCCCTCCCTCCCTCCCTCCCTCCCTCTCTCTCTCTCTCTCTCTCTCTCTCCCTCTCTCTCTGTTTCTCTCTTGCTGTCTAGCTCTTTCTCACTTTCTCTTGCACTCAGGCTTTCTCTCTCCTCGAGCCTCTCTCCCAATTCTCCCTCTCCCTTTCCTTTTCACTTTCCTTCTTTCTCCCTCTTGCCCCTCCCCTTTCCCCTCCTCTCTCCCACACACAAACTGACAAATAATGTGACCTGCACTAGACATCTTTTCACCTGAGAGCAAGTGAATGTTTTGCTCCATTGTCCTGTGTGGATGGAGCAGGATATAAGCCACTGCTGCATCATTAGGGAACAACCTCAGATGTATATTATGTGCTCTTTTCTGTCACTTTTTTCTAGAACCATTATTGGATTAATCTAGGAAATGATACAACAGACAGTAGTTAAATGATTCCTTCCATACATTAAAATGTACAGATCTGGAAACTGGAAGAGGTATTGGTGGTGGTCTACTCAAACACACATACAGATGTATGTATGTATGTATGTATGTATGTATGTATGTATGTATGTATATAGGTAGGTAGGTAGGTAGGTAAGCAGGTAGGTAGTTGCGAGAAAAATAGACAGAAAGGCAAGAAAAATTCTGTAGTTTTAAACATAATTTGAGTATGTTAAAAATTAAAAATTAAAAACCATTTATCCGTGTTTATTCTGTTGGAAGACAATAAATTATATTAAATGATATGGTAGATTCAGAAAAGCTAATTCGTCATTTTAAAATTCTTAATCTTTCTTATTTTGCCTTTATTTACCAAAAAAAATCCTGTTTTGGCTCTGCATTATTTACAGCCATGATACCTCTTACCTATGGTGTTGTATAGTACTGTCATCATCGGAATCATCATCTACAGCATTTGTTTGAATGTTAACTGGTTGTGCCTGCAAAAAATTAGCATCATCAGTTGTCACCATTTTAGCATCTCTGAGAATCGAATCTACAGCTTTGTACAGAGAAGAGTTACACCTTCTTCTAACCCCCTAATTGGCATTAAATGTACCTATGTACTAGAAAAACTTGACATTTCTAACATGCATTATATATTCAAGTTAATCCAAGTGTCACGTCAGTTTGAAAAACATGCTAGGTTTACAACTTATGCACATACAGTGGTTTAGTCCAACACTAGTAGATCAAGGAATTTTACTTTGATTCACTGCTTGCTATTTTACACCCACACACTATAAAGACTCCTCTGACTGCTATCTCTGTTCTCTTTAATTTGTTTTCCAAAATATCAACTGGTATAGAAACAATATCCTAGAGGCACAGAGAGAAAAACTGGAGGAAATCGCAAATAGACTTTCTGGTTCCATGATGGAGACTAGTGAAATATGGGTGGGACAAGCAAAATTTGTTTTCTCTTTCTCAGAATAGGAAACAGATATTGGGCTGAGTCATCCTGTATATTAGAAGTCTACATTCTTATGGCAGAAGATAAAACTCAGATCCCAGAGGGTTGGTATGAAGGAAGAGTGAATGAGGCAATCAAATCAGACAACATCCTTCAGTCTTCTCCTCTATACAACTTTCCTCACTCTCTTCAATATGGAAAAGTGGTTTGTTCTGAAATTGAATCTAGGAGTGATCTACTATGGCATCACAATAGAAACATGGTCCACAGCCAAACAGAGCTCTTTATATAGGCTGCTAACACTACCCAGTCTTCATTGTTCTAGTTAGCCCTGGAGTTTCCATCCCCATGACTAAAATCAACCCAGATTCCTGCCATTCACATCTGGTTATCTCCATTCTTGTTTCTTTATACTTCATGTTCCACATTCAAAGCAGCCTAGGGATTTCAGTTGAGATCATACTCTGTTTAGCATAAATTCTGTATGTATTACTACAGTGAGCAAAGTTCTGCACAATCTATCACTTTCCTGTCTCCACCATCCCCTTCACTCTTTCCCTTATTTGAGTCACATAAGCAATTTTATTCCTTCAAACTCTCCAAATTGAGGTCAGTGCACTCTCTGTATAGACTGCCTTTGTTAGACTTGGGGGTACCCTATTCAAAACAGAAATCACCAGCTCACTTTCCCATGACACCTTTTATCAGTGCCTTGTCTGTTAGCTGCCTGTATGTGATTCCCTGGTACTTACTGCAGTATCTAGGACATGAAAAGTATTTCATGTCATTGAAAATACAAACTAAATGATTTTCAGTCTAACACATGAATTTTAATAACTAGCTTTTCCTTTGGCCTGTAAAAAGCCTTTACAATCAAGTACCTAAGGTTGTGAGGGAGGGAGGACATGAAAATTCACTTTATAAAACTAATATACAAATTGTTCTTTCCTTGCTGAATACTAAATGTATGTATACTGATGTCCAGTAGCTGGAAGAGAAAATGCTGTGCCCATCAATAAGAGAGAGATATAGAGCATACTCACTGACTCATCTGGCGTACGTAGAACAGAAATGTTTCCCACAACATAGTACTTTTCCTCCCATAACAGCCTTGGAGCAGAAGACCAAATCTTTCTGCTATTAGGACCGAAGTTTCCAAAAAATACAAATGACTCTAAGGGTGACAGACATAATGGCAATTAAATCAGAAGCAATCCTGGCTAAGAGAGCAGGCAGACAACTTCCACATCACAATGCTGTTTGTCACCTCACTGGCAGTTTTCAAGATTCTGAGCCATGGGCTTCTCTTTATCTTCCTTCCCTTCCAGCTAAGATCCCCAGAATCCCCACATGGTCACCACTAATGTATGAGGCATGCATCCTGAAAAATCAAAGGTGTGATTTTTGTGCTGATGTCAATCTTTTTCTTTTGACCTATGGATTCTTGAGTTAGTCTCTAAAAGAAATAGTGTTTGTGTGTGTGTGTGTGTGTGTGTGTGTGTGTGTGTGTGTGTATTCATGCATCTGTCCAAGTGATTTTTAATGATATTTCACCTTTAACTTTCAAGAAAGAAATAGGAGAAATATTTTAACACGCATTTGTGTACCTGAAGCAAAAAAGTATTATACCTTACCTTTGATTAACTCAGATATTTTAAGGGTCAATTTTAATTTTATATCTTGATTTCTCAGCTTGTACTTCCTTAACCCTCAAAAACTAGGTCCCATACTACACCTGACATAAATGTTATCTATTGAAAAATTTAGGTGAAATGACTTCTTTCCCCAGGTCAGTGTATAGAGATTTAGAGTTTATATTCTATATATTGGCCCTTGATATAATGTTAGAATTCTAGACTCCAGTGAATCTAATTTGTGGTATGGTTTACAAACTACAAAATCCATCTGTAACTTATTCAAGTTATTCATGGAGCTCCCTTTAAGCTATTCAGTGCAGTAAACATTTTTTTGGATTAGGTTTTTAAAATTATTTTGTTTTGTCAGAGGAGACATCCACATCCTCAACCTATATAATCATCCATTTTTCTATATGACCTCACCTTATAAATTTCAGTATTTTTAAATATCTAATGTAGTCAGAAATTGTGAGTGTAGTGGTATCAGGTATTTCACAGTGACAGTAATACAAGAATTAGTATGCTAGCAATCAGGGAATACAGCACTCATGGACATCATGTAAGTATCATCATCTGGGTTGCTTACCATCATAAGAATCCTGTAGGTACAAGATGAATTTCACATACTGATATATATCTCCCTTGGTACATGGTCCTGTAACAATATGTGTCCTGGCCACTCTGACCTACATTTCCTTTTCTTATATAACAGCAAAATTCGATTAGGCTTCCCACTAAAGAGAGCAAGATACAAGTAAATTTATGTAGTCTGATGGATTATTTCAGACAATAATAGTCTTCCTTAGTCAAGACAATATTGTAAAGAACACAACTTTCTTTCCATAAATGCTGGTCCTCAGAAGAGATATCATTATTATATCCATAAAATAGGCACTAGCTGGAACACAATACACTAGTATTTATATAGCACTACTAAAATTTGAGAAAGGCTGCTGTAATTATGTTTTATTGTAAATACTAAGACAGGGTGGGATGATTTCTCAATTAATTTTATTGACTCTTTTAGAGTTTCATATATGCATGTGATATATTTTGATCATGTTCCCATTCCCTCCAACTTAGCTCAGATCCAGTTCCACATATCCACTCAGTCCTTCCTAACTTTGTGTCCCCCAAAATACACAATTCCACTGTGTACTACCCATATCCTTCCACTAGAGCAACAGTTCTCAGCCCTTTGGGGGTAGAACAACTCTTTCATAGGAGTCACCTAAGACCATGTACATATCAGATATTTACATTACCATTCAAAACAGTAGCCAAAGTACAGTTATGAGGTAGCAATGAAAATAAATTTATGGTGGGGGGTTACCACAGCATGAGAGACTGTATTAAAAGGTCTCAGCATTAGGAAGGTTGAGAACCACTGCTAGGGGCTACATCCTTAGAGGTACCCCACTCTTCCTCCCACAGCATCCATCAGCTCTCTTGAACTCTTCCACTGCGTGTGAGGGCTCATCATCTGAGAGTAATGTCCTATTGAGCTCCTCCATAATTCTCTAGAAGAAATAATTTTTAGTGTGAGAAATGTACTATTTGAAATTATAGGCTATTAACTTAAATAGATATATTATCAGCAACTACACTGATTTTTTTTCAAAAACTACTAAGGTGTAAGAGAGCAAGGAATTGTTCAGCTAAGTATTACTTTTCACACACAATTCAAAAATTAAATTAAAAAAGAAAACAAAACCATGTATGCATACCTATATTTGCCAATGGAAGATTTAGAATGATCTTCTCAGATATGTCATCCTTTTGTTCATCATGAACAAGATTTAATAGGCTCGTCCCAATTATATCTTCCTAGGGAGCAGGAGAAAGAACAGATTTTGCTTTCAATACTAATACCATTAGTCTTCCCTGTATCCTTGCCATAGGTGTTTAGTGCTGCCCATGCCATTTATACCTATAGGTGCAGTGCTTCAGGCAGTTTGCATAACCCTCTAGTGATTACTCCACATTACAATCCATTCTGTCCACAGTTTTCCTGTGCATTATCTCCATCAAGTAGTTGGATTCTTCCCTACCCATTTCATAGACCTCAGATGCTGTAATCCTCACCCTGTCTTGTTTCCCTCTTTGTATGAGCCTGGAAAAAATTCTCAGCTCCTCACCCATAACTTTGTCTCCAGTCTTGAACCAAGCAAGTGAATCTGGATGGAAAACCCCACACAACTGTGCCACACAACCGTGCCACTAAACTGTGCCACACAACCATGCCACAGAACCATGCCACACAACCGTGCCACACAACCAGTGACTATACAACTCTGCCAGAAAGCCTTTCCCCTGACTCTGCACTTTCTCACTCTTCAATGTGAATCCTTTCTTGTTTGCACCTTCCTCATACTTTCAAGTCCCATGCCCTCTCTACATTTTAATTTATCCTTGTTTATTTTGATGGAAAAAGTTCAACCCTTCCCCCTGTACCATAAAGGGACACTTATCTTTTCAATAAAAATATTTTCATTGGTCCATATATAAAATGGAATGCCCTGAGTCCAAGAACAACCTGAGGCTACATAAGGAGTTTTGGGGCGGGCTGAACTATAGAATGCTACCTTATCTTGCCAAGAAAGAAAGGAAAAAAGAATGAAAGAAAGAAAGAAAGCCATAGTGAAACCCAATTATTTTGTGTGTTAATTTTTTAAAGGAGTTTGACAAAAGTTAAAAATTAAAAATTCAACAGATTTGATGTGAAATATAAAGTACCAAGAGGTGTTACCTATTCTTCCATTGGTCGAAGAGAGGTGGCATCTTTTCAAATAGAATCATTGGGCTGGAGACTAGCTCAGTAGGTGTATGCTCACCTGATATTGACAAGGCCTTTCTTTAAATCAAGAATGAAAGCACAAGCACTCAGTCATTACAAAAGAAGTCAGGCATTAACCCTGCTCAGTGCCATTTTCTGAGATTCTTAACAAGTAGTAGGTTTTATTTTTCTGACAGACATTTCATCTTAGACAAAAATGAGAGGAGTGGATAGGCTGAGGGAAGAGTAAGAACTTTTGCCGGAATTCCAGCTTGTTTTTATTGACTAAACACTGAAACTAGTAGAGAAAATGATGTCACAGAGTCATAGCTGAACACCAATGACTTATATGAGGATAAAAAGAAATAACTTATGAACAACAATCAATAATGACCCATTTCCCCAAAAGCTGCAAGAACTTACTGGAAGATAGCCAAGAAGAGGTGTCACATTCTGGGATACAAAAACAACTTTTCCTTCTATGTTCAGTACAATTGAAATATTTTCAAATGACTAATAAAGACAGAATAATAACATAATTAAATAGTGGAACAATAATAAAATGATAGCTTTATTTCTGAGTGTATAAATTATTAGAATAGAACACAGAAAATGTATTGCATTTCTTACATATCTATAAAGTAGGCACATCCTTAATTAAAATTCTATTATTCTGCCTCCTACACAGAATCTACTTCACCTTAAGCATGAGATATTTATCAATGATGTGCCACTTGGACAAACATATTTCAGTGTACCCAAAATCAATAACTAAACTTTCCATCTCACACTAGAAATATTCATTTCTTAGTGTAGATGGTCACACTTTAAATATGTTTAGTATTTGAATGCTAAACGTTTTTAAAGACACATTCATTTATACTTAGCCTAGTGTTCAACTTAAAAATATAGTTAGTGCTATCAATTTTCTAATGTATAATGGTGTGAAGTCAGGTTTCCCAGAAGGTGAAATTTAGAGCATGTGAAATACCAAAATGTTGTCCAGAAAAAGGAGATGTGGATACCTGTGTGCCTGCCTCAGTATCACCTCTAAGAAGAGGACAAATAAAGCGGGGCTCTCCTAGGAATTACTGCTAATGCAATGTACTCATTCATTTAAATTTAGAGTTGTGATCCAGATACTGATTGTGTGATCCTCAATTCCAATATTTATTTTAAAGCAGTACTTCCTTACCCTATTCTGCAATAAAATGATTATTTTAAGAAACAAGCTCATAGAATTCATACAAGTAGATAGTTGCAAGTAACAGTGCCTCATTGTAAACACAAAATGGCAATCAGTCCTTTGAAAGAAGCAATACTGGTGATAAATCTCTGATAAAGTGAATTGTACAATAAAAAAGCACAAATGTTTTAAAATATTTTTATTTTGTGTGTATGAGTGTTTTTCCCTGCATATGTGTCTGTGTACCATGTGTGTACCTGGTACCCATACAGGCCAGAAGAAGGCATCAGATCCTCTGTAGCTGGAACTGCAGACCATTGTGAGTGGCAGTGTGAGTACAGAGAATTAAACCTACCTCCTCTGCAAGAGTAGCCAGTACTCCTAAGTGATCATGCATATCTTCATACCATAATCATTAGTGAAATGAACAATTAGTTTCAAATATTGTCTTATTACCTGTTGTGGTTTGGAACTGGTTTGAGTTTATCCTCACCCAAAGGTTCATGCAAGAGAAGATATTTGTAGCACATAAATAGCAACTGACCACCTCCAAGAATCATTGTGTTAATCAAAAATTGTATGCTACTTTTGCTAAGTATTGAATTAAGGATTACCCACATGCTAGACAAGTGCTGTTATTGAGCTAACAACACCCAGCTCAATCGAAAAACAAAAACTTCAACTTTTTTTCATGAGTCAAAATATCAAATCAATGTGTCCCTGTTTCCACAGGCCCTAAAATTATTATTTTTCCCATTTTTGTGCTTAAAAACAGCTGTGATCATACCTACGACATATTTGTGCCATAAAAAAAACTTCTCTAAGAAAAGGTTTTCCAGGGAAGTTCCTAATACCAGACAGAAGCTAAAAGGTTGTAGAAGAGTGACTTTCACAGTTTCACAGCACACAGCCTGCACTTTTGCCTACAACCATCTCTGCAGTTTATAGTCAGCTTCTGGAATAGTTTAAATATGCATTTGGTTTCATAAAAGTATTGACAGATTTCAAATGAGATATTCTGAAGCCTCTTCACAACACAAATTTCAATATATGATACCTACCTACCTTGGGTTTTTAAATAAAAGTGCTTGAAAGGATAAAAGATGCCCGCACGTGGCTTAGGTTTCCATCTAAGAGTGTGTATTGTTATAATATTTGCTTCGTTATTGTTTGAAAACTTTTTCTTTTCCAGCTGTGCTTTGAAATGTGATGTAGTGCATCTTGCATTCTAGGTGATCGACATGTAAATGTAAACAACAAATTAAATGACCCTTACCTGAAGAACCGTCTTATGGTATTCTTCATAGGTATTAAAAACAGGGACAGTGTTTTGTTCATAAGTTGTTTGTACATTGAATATTCCTTTGCATAAAAGAAATGACAGGTGTTAAATTAAGATAACTATTGATATTAGAATTCTCAGCTTATAATTTAGAGAAATACTTTGTTAGTTTGGTAGGGGGTGCTTATGTGTTCCATTACTCATGTGTAGAGATTCAAAGAAAACCTTGGGGGATTGAATCTCTCCTTCCATCTTTATGTGAGCTCTGTGAAAGTGATGAGAACAGGGTGTGTGTAGAACTCGTGAAGTAGGGTGCTAGCAGCTATAGGCATTTTGAAGAGGGTTGAAGAAGAAATGCATTGTAAGGGAGTGGGCACGGCCTAGAAAATATTTTGAAAAGTGTAGCCACAAAGAGTGCATAGAATCACGGAAATGGACCTAAGTCAAACCTCTTTGAGAAGACAGAGAGGCAATAGCAGGCTGTTCTCTGGGTCTCTTTCTAGATGATCCATATCCAAGTCTATTCATCAGTCTCTGAAGTTTATTCATCAGTTTCTGAATTCTCTTCAACAAATTGTGAAGATCTTCATGGGTTATCCTCTGGCACCACTAATTTACAGAGAAGTAAACATGAGCTTTATGTATGATAAAGCTGAGGCTAATTACTGATATGGTGCCCCAAAAGAGGACTAAGACGACAGAAAGACAAATCTTTTTCATTCATATAACATCCAAGGTCTTCATTATACACTACAACTACTGTGGCAGGATATATCAGAAAATGGCCTTAATCCCAGTACTCTGGTGAGATGGCAGAAGGATTGTGGATTTGATGCAAGTCTTGGGTTAATATCATGAGCTAGTTTCCAAAATAATTGATAAATGAACAAGCAAACAAATAAGATCTATTTCTATTATAACAATAACATGAAAGTCAATGTTTCCACCCTTTGGCTGTGAGGCTGTTAAAAGTAAAAACCAATCCATTTCCATGTCTTCCCAGTACAGCCTAATACAATGTCTGGCACTGTTGTTTAGCAATCACTTAAGTTAAACCTGAACTAGCTTGAGTGAAATAGCAAGACTTAGCTTCCCTTCTGTTCTCACCTGCTTTAACAGTAATTCTTACCAGGTCTTACAATGAAACTGGGGGAAGAGAAAACCCACAGAAGAGACCAAAATACCCTCAACTTCCCTGACAAAGTTTGTCTACATCTGAAATAACAACAGAGGTCAGAACACAAAGCTTTGCCAATTGTATTACAAATTCTTACCTCCTCATTTTTTGTGTATTCCTCTCCATTTTTTTCAGTCGGGTAAAGGTGGATTCTAAAACCAAATAAGACCATTATTTTACTAAGTAAACATCTTTGTACAATCTATAGCATCTCCTTGCTGTAGCCGTCTTATGTCTATCTTGCTCTATGCCTGATAATCATCTTATGTCTATGTTTGCATGTATCCTGTTGTTATCTTGAGTCTATCTCCCATCAAAGGATCTCCTACACTGCAGCTATTCTGAGTCTATCTTCCATTTATGGATCATCTATACCCCAACTATCATGTGCCCTTGTTCCATCTATGAATCATCTATGTTCTAGATAGCCTGTGTCTCTCCCTATCATATTCCCTCTACCTATCATGTGTTTAACTTTCATCTGTCAATTATCAAATAGTTCTCCTGTGTCTACATTATCTCTATTATCTTCCACCTTGCATGACTTATCACCAATCAGTCATCTATCTTTCTACACACCTGTGTCTATCATCAATATGTCTATGGCCTATCCTCTGAACAATCTTCTATATGCCTTCTACCCAACTATCAACTGTTCCCTAGCAATCCTAACTATGCTTTGTATATCTTTCAAATTATCTACATTCCAGCTATCCTGTGTCTATCCACATGGTTGATCACCTATCTGTCTACTATCTATCCTTTGTCTTCTCACTGTGCTGCATCTGCCATCTATTCTATATCTATCTTGACTTTATTATACTACCTATCAGCTGTCCTGTAGCTATTCTGAGTCTCTAGGCTATACCTAGATACCTTTGACTAACAGAAATATCTGTTATCTATCTATCTATCTATCTATCTATCTATCTATCTATCTATCTATCTATCTATCTATCTATCTATCTATCTATCTGTCTATTGACCTATCTATTTACCTATCTACCTACATATCTATCTATCTATCTATCTATCTATCTATCTATCTATCTATCTATCTATCTATCTATCTATCTATCTATCTATCTACCTCCCTATCTACCTCCCTATCTATCTACCTACCTACCTATCTATCTATCTATCTATCTATCTATCTATCTATCAATCAATCAATCATCAATCATCTAGCTTTCCTGTGATTGTCTTCGATCAACTACTCTCTGGATATATTTTGCCTATCTTTCATCTATCTATATTCTATCCTCTAGCTATCCTATATCTCTATTCCATTAATGCATCACTTATCATCTAGTTACCCTGAATCTCTGATCTCTCTATTTTTTATCTTCTAGCTATCTTCTATCCATAGATCTACCAACTATCCTCTAGCAACCTGAGGTCTATATTTTACCCATGTGCCATCTATCTTCTAGCTGCCCTTCTCATGTCCTATCTATCATCAATCTTCCAAATTTTCTGTGCGTATCATTCAGCTATGTATTATCTACCATCTCTCATTTATCTATCCTGTGCCTGTATTCCATCACCTATACATCATCTAATCCCCATCATGTATGTCTATACCATTAATATATCATCTATCATCTAGTTACCCTGACTCTGTAAACCATCAACTATACTCTGGCTATTCTGTGCCTGGATTCCATCCTTATATCCAATATCTTTCTTCCAAATACAGTGTGACACTATGCCATCCATAGTTCATGTATCTGCTAGCTAGCCTGCACATCTATCTATCTATCTATCTATCTATCTATCTATCTATCTATCTATCCATCCATCATCTGTCTCTTAGATATCCTGTGTAACTATGCCATCATGAATCATTTATCTTCTAGTTTTCATGCATTCTACTTATCTATATCTATATGTCTATTATCTATCTTTCTGTCTACCTACCAACTTATTTACCTACCTATCATCAATCTTCTTTCAGTCACCCTCCTGTGTCTGTCTTACATCTCTCCTCTAGCTATCCTCTTTGTCTGTCTATTATCTATGCTCTAGCTAGTCTGCATCTTTTTAACATTGATGTATATGCATCTTTTTGTCTAAGTGTCCTGAATCTCTGTAATTATCTATCTATCTATCTATCTATCTATCTATCTATCTATCTATCGTCTAGCTATCCTGTTTCTATATTCCATCTATCTATACATCATCTATCCTCTTTCTATCATGTATCTCTATACTATAGATATAGCACTTATCCTCTAGCTACCCTTAATCCCTATAATCTAAGTATCATCTATCCTCTGGCTCTACTCTGTTTGGCTTCTATCCATACATCTTATATATAACCTCCAGGTATCTTGTATTTCTGTAAAATCCATGGAACATATATCTACTAGCTAGCCTGTATCTATGTTTATCTATCTATCTAATATCTATGTATCTCTCTTTGCTCCATCTCTCATATATCTACCTGTCTACATATCTATCTATCTATCTATCTATCTATCTATCTATCTATCTATCTATCTATGTATGTATCTATCTATCTATGTATCTATCTATGTATCTATCTATGTATCTATGTATCTATCTATCTATCTATCTATCTATCTATCTATCTATCTATCTATCTACAATTCAATAGTCTCCTGTATATGACTTCCATCTATCATCAATCCTCTAGCTATCCCATGCCTTTCTTCCACCTATGGTTCATTTATCCTCTAGCTATCCTGTGTCTGTGTTCTATCTATCATCTATCCTCTAGCTATCCTGTGACTGTCTTTCATGTATCATCTGTCTCCTAACTACCTTGTGTCTGTTTGCCATGTATCTAACATGTATCTTCTAGCTTCCCCGTGTCTGTCTACAATCCATGTATCATTTATCCTCTGGCCACCTTTTTCACTCTTTCATCTATCCTTAACATCTAGTTCCCCTGTGTCTCTCTTTCATATAATTATCCTCTTTCCTTTATCTATTCTTTGTTTATCCCCTATTTATCTATCATGCAAACTCTAGAAGTTAGAGTGTAGCTATTTTGTCTGTCTTCTATCTATCTTCTAGTTATCCTATGTCTATCTTCTGTCTGTTCTCTATCTTTAACCTGTGTCTATGTCCCATCTCTATGTTGCCTACAGTGTCTCTATCTCCATTTTTAGCATCTATCTTCTAGACCTTCTACATACATCATCTTTTTCTCTCTCTTCTACACTTTACCCATTCTGTGTCTATAATCAGATCTCTTTTCCTTTATCCCATATCTCTCCTCTATCATATGTTAGCTAATGTTCATCTTTGTTCTTCTAGGATACTCTTCAATTCTTCAATTTATTATCTATTATCTAATCCTTTATATTTTATATTCTATAATTTATTATCTGTTGTTTATAATCTATCATTTTAAATTCATGATCTATAACTTATCACTTATTATTAACCATCTTTTATGTAGTTGTTGCACTGTATGACCCTCATGATAAAACTGGTCAGTATTTAAAATACAGCCAGTCTTTTGTTTTTTTGTTTTGTTTTGTTCTGTTCTGTTCTGTTCTGTTCTGTTCTGTTCTGTTCTGTTCTGTTCTGTTCTGTTCTGTTCGGTTCTGTTCTGTTCGGTTCGGTTCGGTTCGGTTCAGTTTGGTTTGGTTTGGTTTTGTCAATTGAGGGTACCAGAAATTTTGAACTGTGCTATAAATAGTATTACTCAAGAAAAGAAAAGCTATTTCCTAAAGACCAAGTTAGACAATTAAGCCTGGAGAACTCAGACAGTTAACTATACAGCTTTATGTTAACTATTAACTGATACAACTGAATCATGAAATTATCACATTCACAGTTTACTGTTGGTGATTTCACCATCCCTATTTCAATGACTGGGCCAAGATTAAACAAGAAATAACTAAGGATTTTGCCCTTAAAACAGAGCTCCATCTTAGTCAACCTTACCTCTCCACTCACTTGAAGTCAAGTAGTCTCATGTTTACTGTATCCTGGCAACTATAGAACATACACTGCTTATGAGATTGGTTGAGAATATAATACTCACTGACTATTATTGGCCCTAAAAGGCAAGGCTGTGATTGGTCAGAACAAAATTTAAATGGCTGTAGTGTCTGTTAAGAGCCAGGCTGTGATTGGTCTATAATACAAAGTTAAATTGGCTGTGATTTGTCTAAAATACAAAGTTAAAGTTACTATGATTGGTCTTAAGAGTCACCATTGTGATTTGTCTAAACATAATTCTTAGTGAATGTGATTGGTGGTTAGTGGCAAGGTTGTGATTGGCCTAAAATATAAGCCTCAATGACTGTGACTGGTTCTACAAGGCATAGCAGTTAGGCTCAAGGTGTCTGTAGGAAGACATTCACCAGTTGCTGCCTTTTCTTTCCTGGTTTGTATCACCAGTCCCAATAAAAGATTTCTCTTAAGAATGCTTGTAAATATATCTATATCTGTATATATTTTTACTTCTATTTTATGTAAATGTTTGGCCCAAATATGTGTGTGTGTGTGTGTGTGTGTGTGTGTGTGTGTGTGTGTGTACCATGTGCATGTATGAAACCTACAGAGGTCAGAAAAATATGTTGGATCTTCTGCAATTTTAATTACAAATAGTTGTAAGCCATTAAATAAGTTCTGGGAACCAAACCTAGGTCATATACTGGAGCAACACGTGTTCCTAACAAGGGATCCATTTCTTCAGCCCCCTCAAGGGAAATTTTCTTGCCTTCTATTTATAATCTAATCTATGATGGTAACTCAGGAATAAACAATCACATGAAGGAGAGATACAGAACAGGCAGCAAAGCAGCAATGGCAGCTTAGGTGTCAGCAGACTGAACTATGAAAGCAGCAAGGTAGCTGTTCACACAGCTACAGCTACAGAAACAATAGCTGAACAGTTTAAGAATGCCTATGGGAGAAAGAAAGGCAGAAGAACAACAACAAAAGCAGGAATAGACCTGAGGAGGAAGAAGTGTTCCCAGTTGCCAGCTAAGAGCTCTAATGCTAGTTTGTGTTCATAGCTAAGAAATCCCCTACCTTCTATGTATATACAAGACATAGAAAACTGGCTGCTTCCAAAGGCTGAGATATTTCAATTTCCTAGCCTTAGACCTGCATGTCTAAGCACAGCAGAAGACTGAAGATGCTCACATTGCCCCAAGCTTTGGGGGCTAAATTGTCTGGGCTCATATTGCTGCTCAAGTCTTCGGATCAGGGTTCAGCAAGAGAGTGAGGGCAGATGCTAAGAATGCAGACCAGACAGAGTATGATACAGTCCAGTTTATTCTCAAGCCTCACTTCTTCTTTCTTTCCAAGTTTCTTGTTCCTAGTCCAAGTCCCAAGTTTCAAGTTCCTAGTCCCTAGTGCCTCCAAGTTCCAAGTTTCCAGTCCCCTCTTCTGTCTGCCTCTCACCTTTTATAAGTCTCACTTGTTAAGTCACACCTTTAAGTCACACACACCCAAGGGAAAATACTGAGTATATATAACAAGATGTTTTCAGAGTGTGCTCAGCTGTTGTAGGCTGTTGAAACAAGTGTCTTGTCAGGGCATGTGGCTCAAGATGGCTGCAAAGATGATAGCTGCCTTTCTGTCAGCTCACCACAGGTCCCCCTTTTTAAATTGTTTTTCAAAAGGTAAGGCTAGGAAAAATTATGGAAACCATGCCTACCTTAGGCCAGAACAAAGGACCCCAGCCTCCTTTTCCCATCTTTGGATATTCAACAGCCATTGATTGAGCTCCTGTCTTAGGATAGAGAGGCCTCCTGTTTTAGGGGCAAGGGTCTTGAAGTGTTCTCTTACCAGTCATTGACTATCTGGCTTAGAGCATTAGTTAGGGGTTAATCCTCATTAGTCTTGATGACAAAGGTTTTAGAAAATCCCCTACTTCCAGCCTGTAATAATGGACCTGTATGGGTTTCAATTGACTAGTATCTATCTGTTGTCATACAAAAGCCATCAGTTTGTGGAACAGCCTGGACCTTAGAGACAAGAGTCTAAACAATGCCTGAATAGTCAGTACAACAGCAACACTCTTTTTTAAGGGCAACATATAACTCCCTCTTTCTGAAGAGTAAAAGGTATAAGCCCTTCTATTCTGTTTACAAATGTGGTATAGCAGAATCTAAATCTATGGAAATACAGAAGTGATCATAGCTTTGATCTTAACAAAAGAAGTAGGGAAATCCTCGTTACTGCTCCACTCAATCTCAAACTCAAAAAACAACTATAGTAACTGTGGTAGTTGGTTTTTTCCTGTGTCTAAACAATGTTCCCCACTAAATCATAAGTTGGGCAACCAAGAGTCCAATAGAGACACCCTGGAGGTACAGGTGGTGATGTCTCCTTCCACATTGAGGACTTCCCAAGTCAGGATTGAAGGCAATTGAGAAGCATCTTCATGTTTCCTGCAAAGAAAAATTATGCTTCTCAGGCAGTTTCTCCTCCCTGGGTTTGTTATTGTTGTCTATTTGATTAATCAGTCTCTCTGGCAGCCAGCATGTGGCATCTACAGTTTGGGAATACATGAAGACAGAACCTCTTCCCCAGATAAGCACTAGATCTGGCCCATTCCAGGTTCCAGTTAATGAGTCTTTCCAGAGGACTGTTGCAAAATTCTTCGTGGTATCAGGATGCCGGAATCTATCTACAGCAGATTTTCCTTCAGAATCCAAAGTTTAAAAATTTAAAATAAAGAGCATATGATAAAGTGTTGGGAGCCAACTTCCCCGTATGAGGAACTTCAGAACCCAACACGGTCAGGGCAACTAGCTGGTAAAGTTCCCAGGAAAATGAGACTAGGATAAGTTCTCAGTTCAGAGAATATAAAGTTCCCAGGAAAATGGGACAAGGACAGGTTCTCGGTTCAGAGACTATAAAGTTCCTAGTTTTGGGACAAGTTACTATAAAGCTACAGGTTTTGGGAAAAGTTCTATAAAGTTCCCAATTTTGGGACAGGTTAAGTAGAAAAAGCGAAAGGAGTAGAGCTTAAGAAGGCTACTTTGGAAAAGTTCTTACAGGCTGTGGATAAGGTTTCAGTTTCAGGGAAGGATCTTAAGATGGCCAAGGAAAGAAGGGTCCAAGAATGTTAATTGATTTAACTTTCAAAATGGGTGTGATTCTGAGTTGTATAGTTATATTTTTCTGAATAAAAACTCAATGTAAAGGCTTTTCTGGTTACTGTTTAAAGGAAAGGATAATTTGGAAAAACAAAAGGTTTTTCTATGAGTTTTCTGAAGAGGTCATTGATTTAGTAGTCATGTCTTCCAGAATTAGATGGTTCAGACATGACAGAGGTAGGCCTCCAGAACACTAGATTCCAGAAAGTCAAAACAATTATCTTGATACTAAAATTTGTTTTGATGCTTATATATTACAGAATACAAAGCTTTGGTGAATGAATCTTCTTATTACCTGCATGTTCACAGATGACTTGGACTTCCAGCTGGATGCAGTTAAGACAGATGTCAGAGGCTTACCAATTTACACTTCCCCTCATCCCTCTTCTAATATCTCAATGCCCATGTTCAGCTTGAATAAGTTAATGAAGGGTCGGTGCCCCAATTCCTTGGACTTGGGGACTGAGGTGGTTAATATTAGGTTGTCTTTATCTGTATAATTGTTACTAAGCTGATGCAAAATTCAAGGATTTCATTGGTATAAATTTGTGGGTACAAGACTTAGACCTTTCACTTCTCCAACAGTGGAAGTTGTGTGTCACCTTAAAGAGTGCTGCTTTTATATCAACAGTTTAGATATTAAGTCTCTTGTCTCTCAGGTTCATGCTGTTCAACAAACTGATGTCTTTGGTAAGGCAACAGATAACAAATGAAACTCATACAGGTTCGCTATTACAGGCTGGAAGTAGTGGACTCTAAAACCTCTGTCATCAAGACTGATGAGGATTAACCCCTAACTTACATATTAAGCCGGATAGCCAATGACAGGTAAGAGAGCATATCGAGCCCCTTGCCCCTAAAATAAGGGTGGCCTCACCATCTTAAGTCAGGCTGGGGCCTTTGTTCCAACCTAGCACAGGCACGGTTTCCTTAGGTTTTCCTATCCTTCCCTTTTGAAAAAATTTAAAAAGGGGGACCAGTTGGGAGCCGACTTTAGTAGAAAAGAGCTAGATCAACTTTGCAGCCATCTGGAACCATATACCCTGATGAAAGACTTGGTTTTCAAAAGCTTATAACAGCTGAAGCACACTCTGATAAATATATTGTTTATTTTTTTCTAAATCTGTGTTACTTCACGTAAAATAACAATCTCTCCTTCCATCCATTTGTCTCCAAATGCAATGATTTCAGCTACCTTGTTTGACTAAAATGCCATCATATACATGTATATATTTATTTCTCTTAAGCTCATAAGGGAAAAAACCATTCTATTACTTAGCTAATATGAATATCATAGTAATAAACATAGATTCCATATATGTGACTTGTAGGACTTTCTGTTTTTTAAGTATTTGTTCATTAGTGACGCAGCTAGTCCACATAATATGTATATGTTCTAAAAGTTATGTAGTGATTTACACAGTCCAATACTAGTGTACATGTCACCAGGGATACAAACAAGATAGGAAGAAGTCAAATAATCTCCATTTGCAGAACGTAATCCTGGGGTTAAAATTCTTCAGCAGAAAACTGATGTATAAACAATTTCAGCAACATGGAATGATGCAAAATCTACATTTAAAAGTCCAAAGTTTTTTGTATGCCACCAATAAACTTTCTAAAAAAGAAATATAAGACATAAAAGCCAATTATTAATGATATTTTTTTAAAAAATAATAGAGGCTAGTAGTTTGTTGAGTGAATAAAGCACTTGCAACACAAACATGAGGACCAAACTTTAGAAGTTTAGTAGTGAGTGGTGAGTGAGTGTGTCTACTCATCTCTACTCTGGACAGGTGGAGACTGGGAATCCCAGGGACAAATTGCCTAGTAACACAAGCCAAACCCAGTTTTAGTAAATAAAGTACAGACTCACCAAAGACACTCAACATTAACATGTGGTCTTGATAGGCACATTCATAAACATATAACCACACATATGTGCACCTACATTAATGCAAACACATTACACATGTATGCCATTAACATCCACCTTCACTCACACTCACCTAGCCAGCCATACATGCACACACACAGATGCACACACAAAGAGGGAGAGAGAGAGAGAGAGAGAGAGAGAGAGAGAGAGAGAGAGAGAGAGAGAGAGAGAATTCTCATCAGGAGGAGTTACAAGATGATAAGCAGAAAGAAAAAACTAAGACATGCTCCCTGAAATAGTGTCTTCTTGCTCCCAGAAGGCTGTGCCAGGAAAAATAGCAGGAAAGCACCTGGGTGATCATCTAGACAGATCCAGTACTAGAAAGGAAAGAACACCAGAGACCTATTAAATATTCAAACCAGCATTTGTTTAACTGACTTCCAGTCTCAAGCTTCACCCATCCTGAATATATAAAGTTACTAATTTGTTTTTTGACAAGGCTTGGTCTTTGAGCTTTCCAGTGCATCCAGTTGTTTGTTCATGCAAGATAATAAACCTGGTAATCTTCTAGACAACAAAGGATAATTCCATTACACACATGCAATAAAATATATATATATATACACATATATATGTATATATATACACACATATATATGTATATATATATGTATTTATATATATATTATATATATATATATACACACACATATATATGTTTGTGTGTGTATGTGTATGAATAAAAGCATAACAATGAAAATGATGTAATGTAACTTATTTCTTTGTATTCTGCTGAAAAAAAAATGAATGACATTTAAAAGCTTGAGAAAGGAATATTAATTACTGAGTTAAGTATTACAAAATATATTAGTCAGTTATTTTCATTTATAAATATACTAGGCAAAAACTTATTTTATTTGAACAAATTAATAATGTTATTATTAATAATAATATTATTTAAGAAACATTCACAAGTATGTAAAGTAAATCACAGAAACTTTAGCCAATCATAAATCAAAATTTTTAGATATTTAATTTCAAAGAGAAAAATTGAAATTACTTTTAAATGTTACCATGTTTAAAGCAGTCATTCACGTACATATAAAACATTACTCACTTTACCTTGATAAAATATGTGAAAAACAACATATTTACTTTAACTTAAATTTAGAAACTGACTTTGTTCTGATATCAAAATTGCGAAATTCATTCTCCAAAGGTGTATATTATCTGAACTGATGCCTATAATCATGTGTTTATTTTACCGGGCTATTATTCATACTTAGCAGGATTATTCTTGTACATAAAATCAGTCTCTTTAAAGACTGTAAAAGACCAACCGGAAATTTAATTAAGTGAAATCGAAGTTATGACTTGTACTAGTATGGGGATAACCACTGTGAATACAGAATTAGTCAAGAACAGAATTTACCCCACATTATAAAAAAGGAAAGGATTTCCTGGGAGCATATGCCTTTAAAATTGGAATTATTGGGATATATTTGGGTCAAAAAAAGAAAGTGAGTAATGAAGAATTTAGAAATTCCAAAAAGAAAGAATGCAGCAAAGCACTAATGTAATGGCAAAGGGAAATAATTAGATGATAGTAAAGTGCCCCTGTGCTTCTGAATGATGCCAGCCTTATTGGCTTTGTAGCCAAATGGAAACAGAAATCATTCCCAAAATAAAATAAAGTACACAAACAAACAAACAAACAAATGCCTTTCACCCAGCAAGATCAAAAAACTGCACAAAACACTGGCAAGATGTGTAACAACCAAATCAAGTTTATTTTAGTAAAATGATATCTTCATATATATCCTCAATTTTACAGTTTCTCGGTGTATCAACAACTATACAGCCTGACATTTGAAAGAATCAACTTGACTAAGGGTTTCAAAAATCATTCTGTGCAACTATGTTCCAGCTGTGCCATTGGAATGAAAGTGAATGGCCCATGCGGAACCACTTATATGAGCCATTAGCCTATTGTGACTTCAGGAGAATTATATGATCTTTCAAAAGTAACCCAAATATATAAATGATATAGAGACTCAACATGTAAATTGTGAGAGGCATAAAATTGTTTAAGCCATATGTGCTATATTCCCAAGTCCAACAGCATCTATGTTCTCAATCTATGCACTTAGTCACACACAGATGAAAGTATTTGAAATGCAATTGGCATCTGTACCATATGGAAACTATTGTTTTGTCCTTATTCTCCAAACAATACTTAAAATATTTATTGTACAATAATTATATTGTAGTGGGTATTTTTAGTCATTTAAAGATGCCTTTCAGCATCCAGGATGACTCACAGTTGTCATAAATTTATCTAGGATAAGTCATGTTTAAAATACAGAATAATATCTGTAATAACATTCCATGTACTCCATACACTGTATTCAAATTTTATCACTTGTTCTTCGATAGCACAATGCCCAAGTGATTGTTCAGCCCCCAAATTTGCTGAGGTGCAAGGTTCTAAATCAGCCTTTCTCATTCAGTTAACAAGGCTCCAACAGACATTCCCACAACAGAGATGGCCTTCCATTAGAGGGTGCTATCCTGGTGCAGGCAGGATATGAGAGCACAGTCTTCTCAGCACACCTTTCACAAGTGGACCCAAGATGACAGGCACCTAGACACAAAGCACAATGATCATTTATCTCATGTCCCACCAGGATTCCTGAACCTTATCCCCTCCCTTCACCAATTCTTCCTAGACCAATTCAAAACAAGTCACTTAGGGTGCCTGATAAAAATTCTCAAGGTGCCATCAGACTTTCTCTCCAAGTTTCTCACTCCCACAGCATTATAACAACTAGCTAGCTATATATGTACCTGTCTGTCTAACTGTCTGACTGTCTGTCTGTCTATCTATTTATCTATATATCTGTCATTTACCTATCTATTTATCTATCTCTTTATTTATTTTTATACCTACTTATCTATATATCTACCTGCCTTCCTACCTACCTATCTACTTACCTACCTACCTAAGTACTTACACACCTCCTAATATCTCCTTTTGTGTCACCAATACATTCACTTCCAGTTCCATCTTCAAGGGCAGAATCACCTTTCTGTTTACCAGATGATAAGTTCCATTGTCATTTGTGAAATGATTTTCAGTTTCAACCAGCAAGCGTTCTTTTTTTTTGAGCACTGAGAGTCTCCAGAGGTCCATTGCACTGTAGAGAGCTTAAGTCACAGCTGCATGGTGCTCAGGCCTGGGAGGCTGTGCTTCCTAGTCAAGATTTCCCAACCTGATGTTGCAGGCCCCCCTCTCTAGTCAGCTGGACCTTGCTCACCCACAGGTCTCCTCTGGACCTAGAAGTCAACAGGAGGCCCTAGTCCAGCCTGTACAGCCAGAATAGACTGGCTACAAGCACATCTGCTACTATGTTCACGGCCACATATATGTGATCTTGCAAGAGAGAATCCACCTGCACTTTTGTGTGTTCACACTTTCTACTGCCTATAAGGTTTGAAAATATGGATTTTGTTCCATAAGTGTCAGGGGAAGAGCAGGTTGTGCATGGTGGAGATGGAAGAGTCACCCATCACAGGCACTTCTCAACTGCAGGACATCTGCCAGCCACTGAAGGGTGCAGCAGGAGAGAGTCCATCAATAAGAGGTATCAGCTTGTACTTGCAAAGAATCCTGTGAGAGCCCTACCTAAACCTCATTCTGATCTGGACCCTAGGGTCAGAGCATCAGAATAAGAGGCCTTGACTTGAGGACCAAGAGCTTGGCCTGACCACTCAGTGCCCAGCCAGAACACTGGGACTGGGCCAGGCCCAGATATTGATCCAGCCTGAGGCTGCCTCACTTTTCCCACACAAAGGTTCCCTAAGTTCAAGCCAGTTTTATTTTTTGAACAGGCAGACTCCTCTGTCCATATTTACACTCTCACTAGATGCCAGGTAAAGGCACCCAGATGGAAAGCTCTCCCAGGATGATAGCCAGCTCAAAGAGCATCCAGGTCTTAGAATCAGGGCTCAAGGAACAGGGTAATTTAAACAGAGGCCACAGGGGGTTTGGGTGGGAAACTACACATCTCAATTGGCATTAGTCCCAACATTGGCTATCTACTTAGCTACAGGAGGCACTGCACTGGAGCCAGAGAAATGGGTACCTGCTCTATGTGTTACTAAGTCCTTCAGTTTCCAACCAAAAAGAACCCCCCCAACCCCCTGAAAAATTTTGTATACACACCTGGGAACAGTGGTTAGTATCTCAAATACCCTCAATTGGAGTTTGGGTAGATGCTGCTCCACAAAGTTATCCAGTCATCTGTCCACCTCAGAGCCCCATAGTGGCTGGCTGCCTACATTCACAATCTGACCTGCAGGCTATCTAAAATGATGGGCTGAGGACAAGGACATATCTGCCCACTTGGAAACCAAGCTCTTGCCTCAGGCCCCCAGTTCTAAGCACCTACTAAGTAAGCATCTCCAGGCAACTGACCAGGAAACCAGGAAACCATTATGAGCTAATTCCAATTCACAATCTCTCTCCTCTCTTTAACCCTCCACACCACTGCCACCATACCCCAGCCATTCACCAAACACCATGTAGCTCTCAGGGGAATATATGTTTTTCTTCCTTCCTGTCAAGAGCTTAAGTGATAGCTGGTAGAGAAAACCCACTAACAACCACCAGGAGAGAAGCCTTATATGGATTTCTGCTTCTACATTCCTATTAAGCTTCCTCCAGGTATCTGCTCTGAATCATACAAGACACCTACCTGCCTGACTCCATCCACATGGGTATCTGCTAAAGCTGATAACCAGTTCTCTTTTTGTGGATGCAGACTCTATGGTTTCTGGCCACACTCTCTCACTTCCCAGGTCAAGGCACAAACCAAGAAGGCCCTTGTAAGATGATCCTCATCTGGTAAGGCACCAGTGTGGTGGAGTCAGAGAGCTCAGGAGACAGGGGAAGTTGAACAGAGACCATAGGAGGAGTAGGGGAACCAAACTTCTTTATTAGCATTAGTCTCAACACTGGCATCCCACATATCAGCAGGAGGCACTGCACTGGACACATGGCACTCTGTGAGCTGCTCTGTGCATCCATGAGGCCTTCAGTTTCCCTGGATTGAGCTCAGATTATGGTGGGAGATGAAAAGAAGGGCCCCCACAAAAACCTTGGTCTACTTACCCAGTCACACAGGTTGGTATCTCAGGTATCCATCAATGAATTCTGGTAGATGCTGCCTCCAAAAGTCATCCAATCATCTGTTGTCCACAAAGACCCCGATAGTCTTGATGCCCAAAATCTCATTTGCATTCCAGCTAGCACGATGAGCTGAGGACAAGGACATATCTAAACAAGGAGGGAATGTTTCATCTCGAACTTCCCATTTGAAAACCAAGCTCTGGACTTGGGCCCCCAATTCTAAGCACCTACAAAATAAGCATCTCTGGGCAACTGACCAGGATACCTGGCAAACATTATGAGCTAATTCAAGCTCCTTCAGAATCTCTCTCCTCTCTCAAACACTCCACCCCACCTCCATCACACCCCAGCCATTCACCAACTGCCATTGAGCACTCTGTGGACACTTTGATCTTCTTTCTGCCTCTAAAGTCCCCAAGTCACTCTCACCATGGATCCTTCTTTCTATATCCTAGCACACAACCATGTACATACCTGTGCAGAGACCATCTATCAACCTACCTAACTACAAATATACCTACTTTCCTACCTACCTAACTATTTAAATACCTACTATCTTTTTATCTATCTATCTATCTATCTATCTATCTATCTATCTATCTATCTATCTACCTTTTTCCTACCTACCTACCTACTTACACACCTCCTGTATTTCTATCTATGTATCTATATATCAATGTATCTATGTATCTATGTATCTATGTATATATGCATCTATCTATCTATCTATCTATCTATCTATCTATCTATCTATCTATCTATCTATCTATCTATCTGGCAGTCTATCTATCATTTATGTTTTTCTACCTACCTACCTAACTACATATCTACCTACCAACCTTCCTATCTACTTACATACCTCCTATCTTTTTACCTATGTATCTATGTATCTATGTATCTATGTATCTATGTATCTATGTATCTATGTATCTATGTATCTATGTATCTATGTATCTATCTATCTATCTATCTATCTATCTATCTATCTATCTATCTATCTATCATTTTCTACCTACCTAACTACCTACCTACCTCCTTCTATCTCTTTTTGGTTTGCCAATATATACACATCCAGGTACATTTTCTAGGACAGAAGCACCTCTTTGTTTACCAGATAATGAATACCATGGTCCTTTATGAAATGCTTTTCACTATCCACTGGTAAGCCTTCCTTTCCTGAGCACTGAGAGTCTCCAGAGGTCCTCTCCTGCACTGTTGAGAGCTTAAGTCACAGCTGGTGTAAGTAGACCCATCTAACACCCACCAGAAGAGAAGTCTGACATTGCTTTCCACTTCTGCCTCCCTACCAAGCTTCGTCAAGGCATCTGCTCTGATACAAGCAAGACAGCTCTTTGTATCCAGGCAGGCCTTCTCTGAGTTCTCAGGGGTGCAAGGCCCACCACCGCAAACAAGGAAGAATCCTTTCACCCTCTATATTATTTATTACTAAACAATTGTCTCATCCTTTTACCAAGACAGAGAGGTACCATCAAGAGCAATTTCCCTGTTGTCCACATTAAGTTTTTCTACATGTTGTGCCAACCTATGCTATGGCGTGGTCACACATACCACCTTAAGGGTTTCCACTACATTGAACCTAATGTTCACAGACCAGGCTGTGCTCAATACCATAACAAATGATAAATAAATAAATGTATAAATGAATAACTCTGAATATTGATTCAGCCTTCGCCATCAATGATCAATATCCGTGATCAATACTCTTAATCTATGGGTTGTGGTTGACCTTATTCATTATTATTACTACTATTATTTATTTTTTATTCTGTTTTTTTACTGGAATGATGATTTTTCTTAATCAAGGTAATGTTTTGTGAGTCACTGAGGTATGACATCATGAGTATGAGATCATCTGTGTGACATCATTGGCATGACATCATGGGTGTTACATTATGGGTATGATATCGTGTAAACGACATCATGAGTGTCACAGTGTGACATCATGCATGTGTCATCTAGTGTATGATACCATGAGTATTACATGGGTATGACTTCATGGGTATGAAATCATAGGTGTTATATCATGAGGGTGACATCACAAGTGTGACATCAAGAGCGTGATGAAATCACAAGTGTGATATTGCAAGTGTGACTTTAAGGGCATTACATCATGAGTTTTACATCATGACTGCTTTAAACATGGCAATAGTTAAAAGAAATTTCAATTTTTCACTTTGAAATTAAATGTCTGAAGATGATTACTTGATTTATGTTTGGCTAAGATTTCTGTGAATTCTTTTACATACTTGTGAATGGTTCCTAAATCATATCATTATTAATAATAACATTATAAAGTTCTTTCAGTAAAATAACTTTTGCAGAGTAAATTTAAAAATGAAGATATCTGAATAGTATATTTTATAGCATTTAACTCAATAATTAATATTCATTTCTCAAACTTTTAAAAGTTATTCATTTTCTTTGTGAGAATACAGAGAAATAAGTTTCATTACAGCACTTTCATGCATAGTTTTATTCATATACATATTTATATACATAAGATTTATTGATTTTATTGCACATGTGTAATGAAATTGTCCATTGTTGTCTAGATAATTACCAAGTTTATTCCTTTCCATGAACAAACAACTGGATGCATTGGAAAGACAGAAGACTAAGCCTTGTCGAAATCCAAATTAGTAACTTTATATATTCAGAATGGGAGAAGCTTGAGACTGGAAGTCAGTTGAACAAATGCTGGTTTGGATATTTAATAGACCCCGGGTGTCCTTGCCTTTCCAGTACTGGACCTGTCTAAATAATCCCCAAGGTGTTGAGAACAAAAGGACATCATCTCAGGAAGCCTGCCATAGTTTTTCCTTAATGCTTGTCATCTTCTAATTCCTCCTCATGTATGGTTCTCTCTCTCTCATTCTCTCTCTCTCATTCTCTCTCTCTCTCTCTCTCTCTCTCTCTCTCCCTTTCTCTCTCTCTCTCTCTCTCTCTCTCTCTCTCTCTCTCTCTCTCACTCTCTGGCTCACTCTATAATTGTGTGTGTGTGTGTGTGTGCACATATCGCAGGCTAGGTGAGATTGAGTAGAAGTGGATGTTAATGGCTTGTATGTGTAATGTGTTTTCACGTATGTAGGTGCACATATGTACGGATATATGTGCATATGTGTGCGTGTGCCTGTAGAGACCACATGTTAATGTTAATGTTAATGTTAATGTTAATGTTAATGTTAATGTTAATGTTAATGTTAATGTTGGGTGTCTTTGATGACTCACCCACAAACCACTAGCCAGCTTGTCCCTGGGATTCCCAGTCTTCAACTGTCCAGAGTATAGGTGAGCAGCCACACTCACTCACCACTGAGTACTGGAGATCTAAACTTTTGTCCTCACATTTATGTGGCAAGTGCTTTACCCACTCAACTAACCACCTCTATTATTTTTTGAAAAATATTATTAAGAATTGACATTTATGTCCTTTATTTTCTTTCTTAAAAGTTTGTTGTTGGCATACATAAAAGCTGTTGAATTTTGAATGTTGATTTTGGATCATTCCACTTTGCTGAAAATGTACATATGTGAGTTTTCTGCTGAAGGATTGTAAGCACAGGATCACATTTTCTGCAAATAGGGATCATTTGACTTCTTCCTCTCTTATTTGTATCCCTGGGGGTATGTAAACTAGTTTAGCACTGTGTAAATCATAGTTTTTCATAGGTTTTCAAACATGGAATTATTATATGGCCTAGCAGTCACACTCCTGGACAAATACTCAAAAGACCCTAAGACCTACTACTAACATACATGCAATGCATGTTTATTGCTTCAGTATTCACACTACCAAACAAATGGAACCATTTCTTTCCATTATGAGCTTAATAGAAAAAATGTAATTTACATATACACATACATATATACATACATATATACATACACACACATAAACATACATATATACATATGTAACGGTATTTTAGTCAACTGAAATGGTAGCTGAAATCATGGCATTTGGAGACAATTGGATGGAAGGAGAGATTGTTATGTTAGGTGAAGTAAAAGAGATTTAGAAAGAGGGAATTAACGGATTTTCTCTCAAGTCTGTTTGAGGTAATTTTTATATGATTTTATGCATGGGTTCCTCATTTTTTTCAGGACTTTTACCATGAAGGGGTGTTGAATTTTGTCAAATGCTTTCTCAACATGTACTGAAATGACCACGTGTTTCTTGTTTTTCCTCTGAGTTTGTTTATATAGTGGATTACATAGATGGCTTTCCAAATATTGACCTACCCCTACATTCCTGGGATAAAGCCTACTTGATCCCGATGGATGATTGTTTTGATGTGCTCTTGGGTTCGGTCTGTGAGAATTTTATTGAGTATTTTTGCATCGATATTCATAAGGGAGATCGGTCTGAAGTTCTCTTTTTTTATTGTGTCTTTGTGTGGTTTAGGTATGGGCGTGATTGTGGCAACATAGATCTAATTGGATAGTGTTCCTCTTGTTTCTATTTTGTGGAATTGTTTGAAGAGAATTGGTATTAGGTCTTCCTTGAAGGTGTGTTAGAATTTTAAACTAAAACCATCTGGTCCTGGGCTTTTTTGGCAGGGAGACTTTCAATGACTGCTGCTATTACTTTAGGGATTATAAGACTGTTTAGATGGTTTATCTGCTCTTGATTTAACTTTGAACCTGGTATCTGTCTAGAAAATTTTCCTTTTCATCCAGACGTTCCAGTTTTGTTGCTTAAAAGCTTTTTTAGCAGGACCTAATAATTTTTTGAATTTCCTCAGATTCTGATGTTATCTCTCCCTTTTCAGTTCTAATTTTATAAATTTGGATACTGTCTCTGTGCCCTTTGCTTAGTCGAACAATGGGTTTATCTATCTTGTTTATTTTCTCAAAAAAACCAGCTCCTGGTTTTCTTGATATTTTGTATAATTCTGTTTGTTTCTACTTGGTTGATTCAGCCCTGAATTTGATTATTTCCTGTCATCTACTTCTCTTGGATGTATTTGATTGTTTTTGCTCTAGAGCTTTCAGGTGTGGTGTCATGTTGCTAGTGTATGCTCTCTCCAGTTTCTTTTTGTAGACAATTAGAGCTATGAGTTTTCCCCTTAGAACTGCTTTCATTGTGTCCCATTAGTTATTTTTAACCTGACAATTAAAAGAGCCGTAACACAAGTGCTATCACCTGTTTGAAATCCAGATCCTGCCTCAACATTATCTCTTGCTAACATAACATCATAAAGAACTGCAGCTAACTTCCAAATATATCTCTGAAAATGTCCAGAAACAGACTTCCAAATAAAGGCTGTGCTTCCAATATTGGATTGATTTCTAGACCAGTCCATGATTGACTCTGAATAACTGGTTACATTTAATAAAAATATAAGAGGTATTATAACTTCTCATTTTGATTTTCTGTTCCACTAGGTCTAAGAATGTGAGGCAAGGCATCTTGTCCCATCAGGGGTATAGGTAAGCACTGGTGAGTCAGGAACATATGTCCAATACAGCTTCCCAGTCACCATTATCAGGGCACTCAGCAAGCTCACAGGTCAGCTCATTTTTTGTCATGGCTGTCTATGGTCATCATGTCCCACTCATCTCTCTGGTGGCCACCATACTCTTTCAGTCTTTCTGACTGCAGAAAAATACAAACATGCCCTCTTTCCATATTTACTACCCAATGAAGTTCATACCTTATGCCAGTAAGTCGATCCTTCCCTTTTACCTATGCATAACTATGTCTAGTTGTACAGTGCCATAGACACTCAGCAAAATGTTCCTTGGCATTCAAATGGGAAAAAAAAAAACAACTTAAAATAAAAAAATAAAAAGAACATGATTTAAACAAATTTGTGGTGTACAGGGATAAATATATTCCTTTTTTATTTTATGAAGATATTGTTTTAAAGTTTCATAGGCCTGTTCCACAGTCTATTGTCCTTGACAATTATAAGAAATCCTTGTAATATATCTAATGGTAAATTGGTGCTAAAAAGTTTCATTTGTTCGACTGCCATAGCCAGTTCCATTATCTGTTTTTTTGTATGTTTGTTTGTTTTTCTTTTTGATTATTGGGCACTTTATTAATCTACATTTCAGATGTTATAATCTATCCCCACTCCCCACCCCCAGAAACCCCTTAACCCATCCTTCTCCTCCTATTTCTATGAGGGCGTGGCCCCACCCATCCATGCACTCCCACCTCTACTCCCTCAAATTCCCCCTCACTGAGGCATCCAGTCTTCAAGGGACCAAAGGTGCTCTTCTCCCACAGATGCCCAACATGTCCTTCCTCCTCTACAAATACACCTAGAGACATAGGTCCCTCCATGTGTGTTCCCAGGCTAGCTGTTTAGAGCTCTGGTTGGTTGGTACTGTAGCTCTCACCATGGGGCCACAAGCCCTTTCAAGTCTTTCAGTCTTTTCTCTAACTCTTCCACTGGGGACCCTGTGGTCTGATTAATGGTTAGCTGTGAGCATCTGCCTTTGTATATGTCATGCCTGGCAGTGCCTCTCAGGAAACAGCTATATCAGGCTCCTGTCAGCATGCACTTCTGGACATCCACATCAGTGTTTGCATATGGTAATTGCATCTGTGAGGGAATCTCCAGGTGGGGCTGTCTCTGGATGGTCTCTCCTCCAGTTTCTGTACCACACATTATCTCATATTTGCTCCTTTGGGTTGTTCCTTTGGTTGCTCCTGGGGTTTCTAGGGTGGGGAAATGAAGAAAGGGGATAGCATATGTATTGTAAATAAATAAAACATCCAATAAAAAACTAAAATAAAAAAAAAACATTAAATGAGCCCATGAAAATTAGCAACCATTTTTGTTTTAGGATTTCATTGTAGTCAAATAAATATTAAAATCATTTTGTCAATGAAAAAATTGCTGATAATGAATTTATAGAATTTCTAATTGATACAAGTAATCTCAAGTCCCCTATAAAATAAAAGCTGCAAATGGAGCTTTGTAAACCTTCATTTTTCACGGGCTAATTACACTCAGAAAAAAAAAGCCTTGCAAGAAATTTACAAACTAAAAAACATTATTTCTAGGTTAGGAATGAGAGCACTATCTGGTACCTTAAGGTCATAAACTGGGAATGAACAATTTATTGAAGGGGCACAGATAAAAAATAAATAATAGACTAGTCTATCACTACAAGATTTCAAACTAATTAAACATAAGGCACATGATTTGTCTCTTGATAAAACTATGCTAACTTATGACATAAAGAAACGATTGTTTCAAAAGACACTGCAGTAGCCACTGTCATTTCTGTCCCCAGGTTTGTGGTGTGACAATAAAACCGCTTCATTTAAGCTACTTACTGCTGAAAGATTCCTAGGCTAGTTCTCTCATAACTCAGTATTGGTACCTTATGTCCCAATCCTCTGATCTGTCTCATGAAAACTTTGAGTCAGTGCTGGCATAGGGGAAGTTTATGTAACTCCTTAAGTCTTATCGATCTGTGACATGAACTATGGCCTTAAACATACTATGAACTTGTAGAATGTAAATAAGCTTAGAAAACCTTGTGTTCAGGCTTAGACCCAGTCCTTCTTTAATGTTCTTAACTAATTTGAGATGGGTAGATTGTAAGTTAAGGGCTTATTACAAATTCATGGCTTGGAGTTTATTGTTACAGTGTTTTCTGTATCTTCTTTAGAAATAGCTGAGAGGAGTGAGTAGACAACACTCCAGATAACGTTACATGGATAGTTGGTTTTCAAAATGTCAGAAGTCCATAGAATTGACATTACAAACATTTCTCTATTAATGTTCATCTCAATTAGAGACCTGTGTTCTCCTGACAGCTTCCTGTCTTGGATTCTAAGAAGAAATTGAGCATCTTTGGAGTTACTCCAGTTGTGGTGAGACAGCCACTAGGCAAGAATTGCCTCTTTTCATCTACAGACAAATTACTGTCCAGAAAAGGACACACTTGCAGAATAGTCAACTGATTATTATATCTGCCTAGACAGAGTAATCAGCCCTTAATAATTCTGCACCACTAAGGTCTGTCAAATGATCCTGGGCCAGAAGGCTGAAGATCAGATGCTCCAATGTTTTGCAGTATAGGGACTGTACAGGTGTTCAGCAGTATTTATAAATTGGCAAAGTCTTAGAAGCTATGCTTTGTGCTTCCCATAATTTCAGTTAACTCAGTCATTATGGATTTCTGGAGGGGTTGAAAACATATAGTCTCATAGCCAATCCTGGCTATTTACTTTGAGAGAAAAGATTTGAGTAGATGGTTTTCAGCTGATATTCATTCTAAAGCCAAGATAAAAGCCAGGTTCAGAACTAAGTGTTTTAGCTGGAGAGATGATAGAGGTTCTGGTTAGTCAACAAAATGATGGACTGGATATTAGGATTATCTTGTATCCCACTGGTACAAATTGGTATAATTATGCTCTAATTGTATTTTTGAGACAAAAATTTTATTTTACCAGGAAAGGTGATATGTAGAAACAGCTAAGGTGAGAGGAAGAGAAGGAGTAAGGAGAGGAGGAGGAGAAGGAGAAGGAGAGAAGAAGCTAGGTGATGAGGAAGAGAGAGAAAAAGAGAGGATGGGACATGGAGGCAGATGTTCACATGTCTCCAACAGTAAAAGATAGTGGATTTATGTAGGTTGGGTATTGGGTTACGCTTCTTTAGATCATTACCAAATTTACAAATCTTTTCATTAACATTCTTAAAAATTGTATAAAAGCAAAAAGGAATAGGAGGCATGGTATAGGAGTTTTCTAGGAAGAGGAATTGGGGAAAGGGAATGGCATCTGAAATGTAAATAAAATATCCAATAGAAAAATAAAAAGAAAATAAACAATCAAACAAAGAAAACCATGTGTTCAATTATCCTGAGAAAGTATAAAAGGTAAAAACAATTAAGTGGCAGTGCAGCCTTCTTCAGGTTGCACTGACAGGTATATGTTGTCTGTTTGGCTGAATTCTTTCTCTATTTTATTGGCTTTCTTTTTTAAAAATTATTTATTTAGTTATTTGTTTCCCTTCTTCAATTTGCATCCCACTCACTCCTGCCTACCCGGTAATCCCCTCCCACAATCCTTCCCCCATGACACCTCTCCTTCTCCACTGAGAGGGTTGAGTGCCCCCTTGGTATCTCCCTAACCTTGCACATTAAGTCTCTGTGAGGCTAGCCACATACTATCTTACTGAGGACAGACAAGGCAGCCCAACTAGAAGAATATAACCCACATAGAGGGAAGAGCTTTTGGGATAACACCCCCGCCCAACACCGTTTCCAGTTGTTTGGACCCACATAAAGAACAAGCTGCACATTTTCTACATATATGTGGGGAGGCATAGATCCATCTCATGTGTGTTCTTTGGTTGGTGGTTCAGTCTCTGAGAGCCCCATGGGTTCAGGTTAGTTGACTTGTTGGTCTTCTTGTAAAGTTCTGTCTCCCTAGGGGCCACAATTCTTTCTCCTATTCTTCCATAAGAGTCCCTAAGCTTCATCCACTGGCTGTGGATGTCCATCTGTTTGAGGCAGCTATAACTGGGTGGAGCCTCTCAGAGGACAGCTCTGTTAGACTCCTGTATGCAAGCATAGAAGAGTACCATTAATCGTGTCAGGGATTGGTATTTGTCCAAGTGTTATTTAGAGTTTTGTATCTTCATAGGCTGTGTTCATTCTTGGAGAGACATGGCAACATCTTCTTCTGTCATGCAAATGCCTGGATGACTATTGCTGGCTAGGTTACATTCTCTAGTTTGTTCAGCTGTCCAGATCTAGCCAGAAAAGTTGTGGTCATCCCATTTCTATTGGCCTGCCTGAGGCAGATGGCACAGGGTCAAACTCTGATTCTAAACATGGACTGTGGGACCTTAAACCAGAAGTTTTCTTTCAGTTAATATTTTTTAACATTTAACATTTCTCCATTTCTATTAAATTAACATCAAATGACCCTTTAATACAGGATGTCATGTCCTGGTAACTTCCAGCCATAAAATTACCTCATTGCTACTTCCTATAAATTTTACTACTATTTTGAATCATAATGTATATATCATATATATTTATGATATATATTTATGATATATATTTATCATACATATATACATATGATGTATACACATATATATTAATATATATATATATATATCATATATAATTTTGCTACTATTTTGAATCATATGGTATACAGGATATCTCATCTGCAACTCCTGAGAAATCGTTTTTGGACACTCCCCTAAGGGTCATGACCCACAGGTTGAGTATCATTGGATTAGAGTTTTGACTGCAAAAAATCTAGAACTGTAGCAATTTTGCCCTGGACAAATGCGACATTCATGCAGCTCTCCCCCAGCCCGTCTCCCAAGAGGTCTCCCATAACTAGGGCCTCAGGTAAGACCCCTGCCTTAGTACCCTGATCCAGGTGAGAACCCCGTGGAGCACAACTGACACAGGATCTGTCCACCCTGCTGCAGACACATCTTCTAACCAGTCTTCAACTCCCCTCTGAAGAGATGGGAACCTCTCACCTACACCACAGCCTGACCACCTTTCAGGATCTCTGCTGTAACCAGGGAAAAAGGAATCCTCCCCACCAAAGACAGCACTCTCTGCCTCATAAGAGGCCTGCTCCAACCCATGTCACAGAGCTCTCTACCTGGCTACCAAGAGGGTCAGACTTTCATCAGAGACACCCATGCACATTGACACCAGAGATAACCAGATGGTGAGAGGGAAGCACAAGAACACAAGCAACAGAAGCCAATGTAACTTGATATCATCAGAACCCAGATCTCCCAACACAGAAAGCCTTGAAGACCCTAATACAACTTAAAAGTAAGATTCTGATCTACAATATCATTTCATGAAGATGTTAGAGGCCTTTAAGAAGGATGGAAACAACTCACTGAGAGAAATACTCGAAAGGGTCTTTTATTTATTAAACAGAGCTCAAGTTCTTATATTCCTGGCAATGATGATGTTTCCTACTCTTTGTGATAAGAGAGAGCAGAGATGACTACTTTGTCTCACTTCATATGTGACAAAATATGGAAATAGATTTTCTCATCTATTAACAATAATAACCTACATTGCCTGCTTAGAAATACAGCAAAATCACAGTGGGAAGAGAAAATCTCTGTTATCACAACTAATTTCAGTTTTTTTTATTTATTTATTTTTATATTTTATTTACATTTCACATGTCATCCACTTTCCCCGTTTCCCCTCCCTAAAAAACCCCTATTCCATGCCCCCTTTTCTTTTTGCTTTTATACACTTTTAAAATGTTAATCAAAGGCTTTAAAAGTTTGTTAATGCTCAATCAGAAGTGTTACCCAATACCCAATCTAGATGTATCAACTCTCTGACTGGTGGAGACACGTGAACATCTGCCTCCATGTCCCCACTCTCTTTCTCTCTCTTTCACTCTCTCATCACCTAGCTTCACACTTCCTGATAAAATAAAACTTTTCTTTCAAATGCAATTAGAGCATACTTATTCCTAATTGTACCAGTGAGGTAGAAGATAGTTCTAATTTCCAGTCCATCATTTGGTTGACTAACCAGAACCTCTGTCATCTCTCCTAACTAAAGCACTTAGTTCTGAACCTGGCATCTGAACCTGGCTTTAGAATGAATATCAGCTGAAAACCATCCACTCATACCTTTTCTCTCAAATTAAATAGCCAGGATTGGCTATGAGACTATAGGTCCTCAACTCCATCAGAAATCCAGAATGACTGAGTTAACTGAAATTATGGGAAGCACAAAGCATAGCTTCTAAGACTTTGCCAATTTATAGATACCGCTGAACACCTGGACAGTCCCTGTTTTACAAAACATTGGAACATCTGATCTTCAGCCTTCTGGCCCAGGATCATTTGACAGACCTTAGTGGTGCAGAATTATTAAGGGCTGATTACTCTGTCTAGGCAGATATAATCTGTTGACTCTTCTGCAAGTATGTCCTTTTCTGGACAGTAATTTGTCTGTAGATGAAAAGAGGCAATTCTTGCCTAGTGGCTCACACTGCACAACTGGAGTAATTTCAGGGATGCTCAATTTTTTCTAAGAATCCACAACAGGAAGCTTTCAGGAGCAGATGGATCTTTATTCAAAATGAACCTAACTATAGAAATGTTTGTAACGTCAATTCTATGGACTTCTGATGTTTTGAAAACCAACTATAAATGTAAGGTAACCTGGACTGTTGACTGTTAACTCCTCTCAGCTCTTTCTAAGTAAAATATTGAAAACACTGTAACAATAACTCTAACCCATGAATTTGCTATAGTTTCGTAACTCATATGCTAACCGTCCCAAATCATTTATAAAAGTTAAAGAAGAACTGGGTCTAAGCCTTGTATTCGTCAGTGTGTTATACAGGCACAATGCCCATGAGAATATCAATATTCATCGCACATTTATATCAATAAGAAGCTCATACCAATAAAAACCTTAAATTTGAAATCAAAGTAAATTTTGTACCATTTAAGAAATTATAACTTCATCTTGATATTAATTATACAGATTTCTACCAATAGGTTATGGCCATGCAATAAGTTCTAGCTAATCCTCCCTATTCCAACAAAACTACTACTTTTCCCTAGAAAGACAGACCAATATTAACCACCATAGTCCCCATGCCCAGGGAATAGGGGCACTGACTCTTCTTTAACTTCTTCCAGCTGATTATGAGCGTTGAGATATTAGAAGAGGGGTGGTGGGAAGAGTAAATTGAGAAGCCTCTGACACTGTGTCTTCACTGCATCCAGATGGAATTTTCCAGGACATCAGAGGTTTGGGCAGGACTACTAAGTATGCTTGATGAGTAGATACACCAAGGTTGTGAATTCTGCAGTATACAATTCTCAGAAAAAGTTTTAGTATCAAGAAAAAATTTTTTCCTAGAGGTTTGACATTTTTTAAAGATGTTGGTTTTAGCAACTTTTCTTTATTTTTCCCTTGTTAAAAATAGTTGTAATATTTTTAGTTCAAATTTTATCCCCTTATCCCATTTCCACCACCACCCAGGAACCCTTTATCCCATCCTGGCTCCCCCCTTGTGCTTCTATGAGGGTATGATTTTCCAGTTTCTATGATGCTGTTTCCAGTAACATAAATTGCCTCCTAAATTTCTAAGTCCTTCCCTTTATGTTATTAAATCTCCTATTTTTCTTTCCTTTTTTTTCTCATTTTTCCCTTTTTAGTCTCTTTTTTTTTTTTAAAATTGGGCATTATATTTACATTTCAGATTTTATGCCCTTACCCCACTTCCTCCCAAGACCCAAAAACCTCCTATTCTATCCCCCTTTTCCATGCTTCTATGAGGCAGTGCCCACACTTATTCCCCCACTACCGCCTTTCCACCCTCAGGTCCCCCCCAGTCTGTGTTTGTTTTTTATGGTACAAAGAATCTCCTCTCCCACTTATGCCTGACAAGGACATCCTCCCCTACATATACTGCTGGAGTCATGGGTCATTCCCTATGTTCTCCCAGGCTGGTGGTTTAGAACCTGGGGGGCTCTGGTTATTTAGTATTTTTGCTTTCCTCCTGCTCCTGGGGTCACAAACCCTTTCTGCTCTTTCAGTCTTCTCTCTAAGTTCTCCATTGGGAGACCCTTGATCATATCAGTGGTTAGCTGTGAGCATCGTCCTCTGAATGTGTTAGTCTTTGGCAGACCTCTAACTAGACAGCTATATCATATTCTTGACAGCATGCACCTCCAGTCATCCACATAAGTGTCTAGCTAAGGTGACAGTACATAGGATGAATTCCCAGGTGGAATTATCTCCTGATAGCCCCTCCTTCAGTTTTGATGGGGATTGCATTGCATCTATAGATGGTTTCTGGCAAGATGGCCATTTTTACTAAATTAATCCTGCCAATCCAGGAGTATGGGAGATCTTTCCATCTTCTGAGATCTTCTTCTATTTCTTTTTTCAGAGACTTAAAGTTCTTGTCATACAGATCTTTCACTTGCTTGGTTATATTCACTCCAAGATATTTTATATCATTTGTAACTATTGTAAAGGATGTCATTTCCCTAATTTAATTATCAGCCTGTTTACCTTTTGAGTATAGAAAGGCTACTAATATATTTGAGTTGACCACACCCTTAACACTATTAATGATATTCTGCTATACTTGAAGACAGAAACCTAGCATAACTGTTATCACAGAGGCTTCACCCAGAAACTGATGCAAACACATGCAGTGACTCACAGTCAAACATGAGGTGGAGCCCAGGCAGTCCTGTGTAAGAAGGGAAAGAAGTATTGAGGAGCAAGAGTGATCAAGGACAGCAAAAGAAAACCTACAGAATCAACTAACCTGGGCCATAAGGTCTCATAGGGTCTGCACTGGAATTCAGAAAGAATGCATGGGAGGAATAAATTAGGGCCTCTGCACATATGTAATAGTTGTGCAGCTGGGTCTTCATGTGGGACTCCAAACAGCAGGAGCAGGTGTTGTCTCTGATTACATTGGCTGCCTTTGGATGCCTTTTCCTCAACTGGGCTGCCTTGTCTAGCTTCAAAAGAAAATATGCCTAGTCTCACTGCAACTTGATAGGCCATGGCTGGTTGATATTTACAAAAGGCCCCCTATTTTCGGGTGAGAAAGGAGGAATATGGGGAAGGAAAGTAGGGAGAGGAAGCTGCCATTGGATGTGAAGGAAATATAACACACACATACACATATATACACACATACTCATATATATACATACATATATACACACATACTCATATATATATATGTGTGTGTGTATGTGTATGTATATATATATATATATATATATGTATATATATATATATATACATATATATATATATATATATATACACACACACCCTGGAAACATGTTTTATAAGAGCTATTTAATTATTAAGAACAAATCCATATAGCCACCAAATTTTCCCATGTGATGTTGTTATTTTTTCAAGAACTACATTTCTCAGCATTCCAAAAGTTACCTGGTCCTTTGGTGAATGGAGCTTACAGGTTAACTTAGAGTTTTACCCAATATGTCTGGTAAGAACTTAAATGAATCTTGAAATTCAATGTATACAAAGCAAGAGGAATTTCTGCGAACAATCAGTACATACATATATCATCACTATACAAAGAACAGTAACAAAATCAGTACATTTATGTTCTCTTTTCCAAAGCTAAATGAATACTAACTTAACTCAGTAATATGTAGTGTGCCTTATGACTAAGCTGACTGCCCTCAGCTCTCTGTCTTCTCAGAGGTACAAATTCTGTGTGTAAATGTGAAAGACATTTATTGCCAGTCATGAGCACTAAAATCAAAGAGCATCCTATTACTTAAACAGTGGACTTAATTATTAGAATCTGAAGAGGAACTCATTAACCTGCTCACATCCTCCTCTTTAGGGACATTAGGGAAAGTCAAGTCAGAAGACACACACTCCACAAATGCATAGCAAGTAACAGGAACACTGTTCTGCTTCTTGTAATTAGCATGAGTCAATTTAATATTTATATTCTACTTAGGAAAAGCCATGCAGAAACTTTAAGTTCTTGATCACAAAGGAAAACAACTGGAGGTTCAGGAATCCAGGCCAGCCTGGGCTGCAGAGAAAGAACACTGTCTTTACAAATGAAATCCCAGTGAGGCCTGGAGAGGTAGCTTCATGGCTAAGAGCTCTGATTGCTCTTGCACAAAAATGAGGATCTTTCTCAGTACCTATGACATGTTGTGCAATCATTGGGAACCCAAGTTCTAGAGGATTCAACACCCTCTTCTCCATGGATACCAGATGAATATGTGATACACATACATACATGCAGGCAGAACATGAATATATGCGAAATAAAATTAATCTGAAAGATTAAATAAGAATCTAAATCCTCACACTCTTTAATCTACTTTCTCTGCCATATGAAGGTTACTAAATCTAAAGTACAGAGCTCAGTGCAACACCGATTCTCACCTGTAAGAAGTCACATGGTGAGGATTGTTACCTTCACAGTTATTCCTGTAGGATAGTAAAGCATATGGACCCACAGGTACCATTAATTCTTTTTGACATAATTAAGGTGGCTACCTACTAATGATGGGATGGCTTGACTATATTGTAGCTAGAGGAATTTAATCTATCACATTATTTTATCTTCTTAAAAATAAATAATAAAATATCAATGGGGACTGGCAAGATGACTCAGTGAATAAAGATGTTCCTTTTTACTACTAAGCCTGAGGATCTGAGTTCCATCTTTTAAACATGTTTGGTGGAAGGAAAGAACTAACACCTGGAAATTTCCCTCTGACCTCTATGAGTATGTAGGCAGGCAAGTGAGCACACATAGGCAGAAACACTTCGGTAGTCAGACACACTTGTATGGACACACACACACACAACCAAAATAATAATAATAATAATAATATTACAAGCTTCTCCTAATTCAGTAATGAAAATTACTCCTGTGGTTCCTTCCTCAACTTGAACAAAAAATGGTATGATTTCTCAGCAATTAGAAATAGGAAGCTTCTCACTCAGCATTTTAAACTAAAAGGAAAAAATACAACTATTTTACAGAGTTATTCACTATAATATTTTTTCTATCCTATTATTTACTTTTGTTGAAATGTAAAGTAAAAGAATTAGTAATGGGGACAGATGAGCTGGCTTAGTATTTAAAGGTACTTTCTGTCCATCCTGATAATCTGAAACCAATGCCAAGAACCACAAAGTAGGAGGAGAAAAATCTCAAAAGCTGTCTTCTAAACATCATACATATGAATGGTCTGCACATGTGTGCACAAATGTTCTCTCTCTCTCTCTCTCTCTCTCTCTCTCTCTCTCTCTCTCTCTTCCTCTCTCTCTCTGTCTCTCTCTCTCTCACACACACACACCACTTACAAAATAAATAAAAAATATAATAATACAGACTTCTCCTATTAAAATAATGAAAGATATTTGTATGAATCATAGTGTTGAATTAATTCTAGAGAAAAAAGCAGGCAGCATGACTTTCAAGGTCTCTGCCATTGGTAATCTTAACCATAACCTGGTCATTCCAGATTTCAAAGCTATTTCATGCAACCTGAGAAAAATGTAAATATTAATTCACGTCTTTCAATTTTGAAAAAAGAAAAGGGCTCAATTTCTTGAAACCTTACTTTTAACCGAGTCTATGTCCAGGACTCCTTGTTCTGCAAGCTGCAAATGTCCTCCACTATGAGCACTCCCTTTGTCATACCTGGAAGTCTACACAATCCAATGCTGTTTTGTTTCTTTAGTTAAATTACAAAGTCCTTGCACATGGCTTTATACAACTACCAACTGCATTACTACTTATAAGCACAGTGTGAATTTACAGGGTAAGTTTAGGAACAGAAAATCAAGATAACGAATATCAAACATCAATTGATTTCTCTAGCTACAAAAATAGTTTATACAAGTGATATGAAATGAAAACTTTTGTTTCTTCAATGCAGACTAGAAAGCCATTTGTGACAAGCCATTACCTTCAGCAAAAGTCTCTCCAATCAGGTCCAGACCATGAGGTTCCTTTATACATTGATAAGAAATTCAAAACAGCATGTGCACCTCTCTGGGACCTGTATACAGAAGGATTGAGAGTGCAAGGGAATCCTCAATTATATAGCAAGTTCAAAGCCAACTGGGACTACATGAGACTCCATCTTAAATCATAAAACAAAACAAAAAATACCTGAAATATATTAATGTATGAAATGAACTTCTATCAAAAGTCTCCAAGTTTCACATATTGCTAGATAATGATATGCATTTTGAACAAATCTACTCCCTGTTGTCTGTTTTATTTAGTTTTGTCTTTGGTGAGTGGTATAGGAAACGAAATGCAGGACTTTACCCATGCTCAACAAACACTTTCAACTAAACTACATACTCAATCAGGTCTGTTTATGAGAGATAAACTCATAGAGGGAAATAGTGTTATATTAATTAACTTTGAAATTTTACACATCAACTGATGAACCTGGAAAGTATACACCTTTATATCTATATGCCTTTCATATAAATCTATCAAGTCTATAGTTGCCTCAATTGCTAACCCAGGAGTACAGACATAACTAAAAATTCTAGATGCTGTGTGTGCCCTATATAGCTTGGTGAAAAAAATCTTAGAAAAAGGGTCTTATTTTGTAAGACTAACAATGACCATCAGGCACAAAATATGCTCTGTATCTCTCTCTCTCTGTATCTCTCTCTCTCTCTGTCTCTCTCTCTCTCTCTGTCTCTCTCTTTCTCTCTTGCTCTCACTTTCTCTCTCTTTCCTTTTCCCTTCCCCATCTCTGTTTCTCTCACTCTCCCTCCCCCTCCACTTTTCTTCTCCCCATCTCTCTTTCATTCTCTCTCTTCCCATCCCTCCCTCTCTACCCCTCCCCTCTTCCTCTCGTCTTCTCTCTCTCTTACTTTTCTCTCTCTCATGTGATTGTGTGTGTGTGTGTGTGTGTGTGTGTGTGTACATATTCCCATGGTTAGAACCAACTCAAAACAGCTCTCTTTCTCAAGATTTTACTTAGCATTATTTGAAAGAGGTAATTTTTTTAATAATCACTAAAGATAATATGATTAAAAATGGATTTGATAACTAAAAGTGTTTGGGATCAAAAAACCAAAACAACCTGAATAGTCACAAGAGTCATGCAAAGCAAGATCTTCATTTGGATTAGGTAGCAAAAATTGACCAGTCAGGGACAACAGCACAGAGTCAGGTGCTGGGCCTTTGACATTTCATCATAATAAGTATACAGATGGCAAATTTTTATTGTACTCAGGCCCCTACTGATCCATAAGGGACACAGAACAGATTCAGTAGCTGACCTGTGACTCTGAAGGGAAATTGTACATTATTTTTAAAGGATGGGATCACAAAGCCAGATGGAGTGTGTGGGCTGTAGCATTGTCCAATCATATTTTGACACACAGAGTTGAGCAAGGATGTAAGCATTGGTGACTAACCCTTATCTGCATCACATGCTTTTCAGATCCTTGATTAATAGTATTAGTGGTCCTTCTAGTGGACTTTTGGTCTTCTGGTGAACATTTAGTCCAGTAACAAAGGAATGGAATGACTACCTGTAGTCAATTAAGTCATAAGAGGCAATACATTTACATCTTGGGGGTCTTAGTTTAGATAGAAGGACACTTCACTCTTCACATTCTTTACTAGTTGACAGCCAAACATGAAACACCTAAAGAAGCAGGATAGGAGTGAGTGCAAGAGCTTGGAAGCATGAACTCAGTTTTGACCCTGTCAGCAAGATGGAAATTGTTCCTGAGATGACTTGACTCAGGCACTTTTTCAGGAACAACCAAAAACATAGAAAGTCTTTTGGGATTGGGCTTAGGATGTAGGTCAGTTGGCAGAATGATTACCTAGTATGCACAAAGAAAGGGGTTCTATTTTTGGGACCACATAAACCAAAAGAGGCATACATGCCTATAATAATCCAAACACCTGGGCAACATAGGCAACAGGAAAAAGCTCAAGATTATCCTCAGAGCTATGGAGACAAGAAGAAACCCTGTCTCAAAAATGTCCTAAAGTCAACACAATGATTCTGTGGGTAAAGGTACTTATAGCCAACACTAATCAGTTCAATCCCTGAAACCCACAGAGTGGATAAAGATAATCAACTGTCAAATTATCCTGTGATCTCCCAAAGCACACCTTGATATGCATGTATGTGTTCATGTGCACACACATAAATACACACACATTAATACATACAAATTTTAAATTTCTTATGGACTCTATAAAAGAATCTACTAAAAGTAAAAATGGAAGACAATCATAGAGTATATAACCAATGCCCAGAAACCTGCTGTAGGTCTTTCTGTGGGAAGATTGCATTTTGTATTTGACTGTGGGGATTGCAACAGGAGATAATAGAGAAGAAAAAATTTTCTACATGCTTCTCCTTATCACCAGAAATGTTAAATTAAATCTCCCTTGAAGATGGGGAGATCCAAGGGTCTGGTTCATAATCCCTCCCCCCATTTGTGATTTTTCAGAGAGAAATCTATGGGTTTTTCAAAGACCTTCAACTCTTCCATGCATCCTAAGGATTTCTGGGAACAACAGTACAGGCAGAGAAATTTCTTATCAACAAATCTCTCACCTTAAGTATAAAAATTCACTGAAAAGACATGAGACAGCTGCCCATCCTTTATAAGAGTTCCCTTTTCAGGTTTCTCTGTTTGTGTTTTGTTCTTCTATGTCCAATAGTGGTGCATAATTTAACTGCATGCTTTAATTATTTGCCAAAGTTCAAAAGTGCAAAATTTTATGGATGAATAATTACTGACACAGGGAAGCAGTCGTTATTTCAGAATAAACAGCCAGGAACTAATTGTGCTTCCAATTACTTAATTGAAAGTGTAGCAAATTCTGAATTTGTTTTATATTCAAAACAGATTTCATCCTTTTAAATTAAAAAATAATTTGAAATTTAAAAAAGTAAATATAAGATTTTATAAGCCATGGGGAATAATACCTAATTAGAATGTCAGTGAACCATTTGGAGCAGATGAGATGGAGCATTGGATTTTTGTTACAGCTGACAGATTGTATAAAATTGACAAAAACAGTGAAAGAAGACATGGGAATTTTTTATTGTGTTTCCAGAAAACACTTCAAGGCCAACTTTGAGTTTCTCCTTTTGCATATCAAATCTTCTATTACTTCCATGTAAGAAGGCTGTATAAATACAGAAGCCTACTTCTGATATACTGGATCTGAGTACTTCACACAGAAATATTGTGAAGATACTATTAAACAGTGACACCACATTTCTAGATAATGTCACCTGTAAGATGGCAGTTCTATTTGTAAAAACATGCGGGAAAATGGAGGGTTTTAAATTTTTCTTCAATGCATGTTACAGCTAAAAAGTCAGTCAGGTATCTGTATTTTAGGGTAAAAATAAGTAGCCATAAGTCATAGAATTATATATTAGGTAAAGAGGAAAGGAGAGAGAGACAGAGAGAGACAGAGACAGAAACAGAGACAGAGACAGAGAGAGACAGAGACAGAGACAGACAGAGAGAGAGTGAGACAGTGAGTGAGACACAGAGAGAGACAGAGATAGAGAGAGAAAGAGACAGAGAGATCACCTATGGTATAAAGAATTTAGATAAATCTAAGTTCCAAGAACTAATCCATTTAATATAGAGAGGAATAGTCAGCAAGCAAGAGTAACAAGGAGAAGGTCCTTAGCCAGAGGAGGCAAAAGGGAAGTGGTTAGCAAATGAAACAACATTGCCATGAGCCAAAGAACATGGGAGTAAATGGGGGATTTGACAACATGCTGATTTTTATTTTCTTTGGTAAGAGCTGGTTCCATAAAGTGGTAGGCACGGAGGCTGCAGATGTGTGTGATAAAGATTATTGTGAGCAGGGAGAGAGAGAGAAATGAATGATGACAAGGGCTCATAAATTGAGTAGAGAACTGTCTTGCTAGACGAGAACACATGGATATCATCCAATATTGGATACTTGTCCCTCAACTGGAGCACAGGCAAGGAGGGCAAAAGACTGACTGTGGTAAGAGAACATAATGTCTGAAAAGGCTGAGAACAGAACACATGGGAAATATTAACTTGAAAGATCACAAGAAAGGCCACAATTCCTATGCTGTACACGCAGGGGCAAAAGATGACCAGAAATGAGTCTGACCACTTCCTATCTTGCTTGGGACTCTTGTGTCCAGAGTATCTTTGGCTCTACTGTCCCCTCTAAACACATCTTGAACTTCATGGTGCCTGGAGATACTTACTAAGCTGGAACCATTGCTCATACCCATCCAATGGCTGATATGTGGTGTGGTATGGTGTGGTTTGGTGTGGTGTGGTGTGGTGTGGTGTGGTGTGGTGTGGTGTGGTGTGGTGTGGTGTGGAATGGTGTTCTGTACTGTGCTGTGCTATGATGTGCTGTGCAGTGGTATGCTGTGGTAGCCTGTGTTGGTGTGGTAGTATGATTGTATGGTGTGGTAGGCAAGAACAGAAGAATTTGTGAGCATCAAGAAACAATGGGAACCTTCTTTATCTGTGCTTGTCTTGAGTTCCTGGTCCATGTGTAGGGCTTTGACAAGATGCCACCTTTAAAATAAGCACAGAAAGCACACACTGTGTGTTCTTGGACACCCGAAGCTATGGGAAGTTGATGTGAAGATGAATCTTAATTTATATTCTGGTCTTAAAAGGCCATTATACCTTTGGCTTGAGCCTGAGACCATAAAATGTAGTATCACAGGCTGAACCTAAACCACAGCAATCCTGGAACCCAATGTGCAGAGCCTTTCCAATGGGTTCTTGCTGATGAAGGGAGCCACTAGCTAGTAAATCTTCCCTAATGTCTTGTTGTCAGGCCTAAGATGAACATGGGCTAATGAAGCAATATCAAATCTACTCATTTTTGCCTTTATCTCTCATTCATTTACTCTTTATTTTTTCCTTCTGCATGACAGGAGAAGAGACAAACAGGCATGTCCTAGGTCAGTGATTCTCAACCTTCTTAATATTGTAGTGACCCGCAACCATAAAATTATTTGTGTAGTTTTGCTAATGTCTCAGTATTTACCCAACAACCTCACAATGTGAGGGCAACTGTGCTCAGATATCCCAGGGCTTCTTGAGGAGGTTATCACCAAGAACAGCCACACTCTAAACAGTGAAGTAACCCAGTTCTCTCCACAGGTGGCCTCTAATCTCCTGGGATTCCCATGTCTCTCCCTGAGACTTGCTCTTTCTGATTGCTGCATTCTGCAGTCCTATGTTTGGGAGTAAAGTGTTCTGTTCTCCCATGTCCTATTCTGCAACAGAAGACAAAAGTACTAAAGTCCCTTTCAAAATCCAGAGCTATACCTGTGATTGTAAGAACTATAAGTGATATGTGGGAAGACAAAGGCAACTCCAAAGTCACTCTGCTACCAGGATGGTTGAGGAGCTATCATAAGCCACTTCCATACTCCTATCCTCAAAACCATAATCACCTCTCCAAGTCCTCATCTCCAAATCCATCACACTGGAGATTAAGGATCCCAGTGAATTTAGGGAGCACAGAAACTTTCCTTTTCTAACCCTCAGGCATAAACCGTGAGCCTAGAGGCATGCCAGATTATTCTTGGTTTTATTTCATTGGTTTGTTTACTTTAAAAGCAAAGCTGAGACAACACACACATAAAGACAAACCAAAAAGAAAGGCTGCACTCAGGAGGACAGTGTCTATACTCATAGCCACATGCAAGAGTAGCAGCCAGTGACATTTGTAAGTGTGGCAAAAAAAATGCTAATACACTAGGAAAAGGTATTGCATGAGATGTTTAGCTCTAAATGTGGGCTCTTCATCAGGACATAAGCACAGTCTACCAAGTCAGTAATATTCCTAGGATATCACAGTCAACAACACAGACATAAGACTTGTAGTCAAGCATAGTGTTTATTAAGTAAATATGTATACTATTTTGAACAGATATTACTTGCTCACAATTGGGTAACCATTTAACATAGGATATCAAATAGCACCGGGCTACAGAAAAGAGATAGAAATAAAAAAAAAAATAAACAAGGCCTCAGAATTTGGGAAAACTACATGATAGAACAGGTTTCCCCCCTGTCTTGCAATTCTATGGTATTTTAAATTTCATCAAGAAAAATATGTAGGACCCTGACACACTGCTCATGCCACAACAAAAGCACATCTGGATATAAATATACACAAAGTGGTGTTAAAAAAGCAGGGGCCAGGGATCACCTGTTATCACCCACCAAGTAGGATGTAACAGTCAACTTCTGCAGCAATATTTACAATAAACTGACTATGCTTAAGAATAACTACAAACTTAATTTGCAAGTAAAGCAGTATGACCCACCCACCCTCTCCCATCAAGGGACTCTCCCATTTTGTATGGCCCTTTGCCATGCAGACAGTGGAGGTCTGTCTTCAGCCTCATCTTCCGCTCATGGGTGAGGATTAGTGTCCTATTCAGCCTGAATGGAACCAGAGTGATCTTGTCCAGGGGGCAGAAAGCATGGAATTTTCTCTCTTCGGTGGTCAAAAGAAACATGCTGAGAAAATAAAGGGGGGGTGAGAGTGGTAAAATTAAATGCTTGTCTAGAGCTCTTTCATTACATAATCTGTGCTGAGGAAGACAGAAAGTAGGATTGTACCTGAGAAACATCAATCTAACTCAGTAATATACAGATCCTAGTAGACACTGGTTTTACAAACCAATGAGTTCTACATGTGTAACTTCCTCAACTTGATAATACTTCAAGTCGGCATTTCAAGTAGAGACTATATTTCTAGTGTGTTTCCCTCATGAAGAAGAGGCCCAGAATCCTTTGAAATGCAAAATAATAAAAGCTATAGAATATATCAACTTTTAATACTGATTCTCTCTTTGCCTGTAAACCCAAGAGTGGATCTTTACTAAATGATAATGTTCTGTAATGGGACCCATGATATTATTCTAAAGCTCCATAAAATTTTCTGAGGATTCCAGGCCATGTATTTTTAAATCAAGGTTTCCAGATGATTGAGAATCACCTACAGGTGACATTGCTGATTGGTGATATGATTCTGCCAATACTTGTTGTGACACCACTGATGCTTGACGTGATGGTGCAGATGCTTGATGTGACACTGCCAATGATTGACATCGAGGTGCAGATACTTGATGTGTCACTACAGATGTTTGACATAACAGTCCAGATGCCTGACGTGAAGCTGCCAATGCTTGACATAACTGTGCAGATGGTTGACATGTTGATGCATACGCTTGGATTATTGGTGCATATGCTACACTTATTGGTGCAGAAACTTGACATATTGGTACATATTCTTTATGTATCGGTACAGGTACTATACATGATGGTGCAGATGCTGAATATAATGGTAAAGATGCTGGACATGACACTAATGATGCTTGACATGACAGTAATGATGCTTGAAATGAGGCTGCCAATGTTTGATGTGATCCAGTCATTTCTTGGAATGATCTTGATGAATGATGCAGAGGCGGAGGGGCACAATCAATAGGATCCTCCCAACATCTGTAAGAGAAGAAGTTTGGAACAGTGACATAAGTCAAAGAATGATGGCTCATGAGAAATTCTCCATGCTACATATAACCTGACCCACATTTATATATTATTAGCTCTTCACAGCATGTAAGAGAAATCTTACATCTACATCCCTGGTTTTCATAGCCAGTGCCTTCATTCCAAAATGTTAAACAGACATGAAACTGGGGAATTACTCAGCTATGGTCAATAAAGTCTCTCTACAAACACCCTATGCAGAGACTCTGAACTTGAGCAATGAAGCCAACTAATTTCAAGGCTTAGATTTGAAGTCTCTCACTTTGAGGCTGTCTTATCTAGGCTTTCTGTGTGAAAGATTCTCCATTCTATTAATAGGTACTCAGATAGCCACTACTAGGCAGGAAAAAGGGAAAAGGTGATGGCCTCCACCCTTCTTCCCAATCTATCTCTCACCTATGTGTCTCATTTCGTGAATGCTGAGAATTGTCATTTCCAAAAAATTCCATGGTGAGTGACCCCATGTCATCTATAACAGTCACCACCTGTAGAAACCAATAGGCTTATTGTAAAAAAAATACAGGTATACCATACAACCCCGTCTTACATTTCAGGCTCAGACTATCCCTGTACCTGTTCTCCTGGATGATATACACGAGGTCCTTGTCCTTGCCCAGTATGTTGCTGCCCAGGCCGTTCATATTTTAAGTTTCGAAGCATTCCAGTACACTGGGAGAATTCATATTCACATTGTTCTTGTTCCCTATGCTACAGGTTTTGATGCATAAAAAAATAAACATAAAAGTAATTCAATGTCAGAAAAAGACACCGCCTCCCAAGAAATGAACTTAACATTCAAATGAATTCAAAAACAATAAAAGTCTGGTCTCTGTACATATGAGGCTATAGGAACTACTGACTGCTTTGCTAGCACAGTATTCAGGGACATGCCCCTGGGTTACAGACTTCTAAAAATCCAGAACACCCACACAAACATGTGTATATCATCTAGCCTATATTCAGGTCTACCTTGCACAGATACTTTTCACTTTCTGGGACCACTGAATTGCAACGTATGGAGTAGGCTAAGCCAAGTAAAGGAAGCAACCCAACATTTTTTTGAAAATGAAATGTTGTTTCAGTTATAAAAGTAAACTAAATTTCTATACCTCCTCTTCAATATCTGGGTAAGAAGGTTGTTCACCATGGAAGGATCTACTTATATTCAAATCATAGACCTCTGTCATCTTCACTTGTGGGCCACAGAGTTGGGCAAACTTTTCCCCAAAAAGTGGACGATGGTATTGATATGTTCTCTTTGGCTGCATTTGTAAGTACACAAAGTAACAAGGATCTGTTGTTAGTCTATGCTTTTCTTTAATGTACGAAACACAGTGGACATGGGGAGGGATTGCTTACCCAAGCCCTTAAGAAACCCCAGACATATAGATGTTACACTGGGCCCTGCTAAGACCTGCCTGGGCCATCACCTCCTGTACATAACCAGATTGCAGACCCATTACTCATTATTATAAGAATTAAAAAAAATATATCTACACTGAGAATTTAATTGTGTACTAATTCAAAAAGAAAAAAACCCAAAACATTTTTGTTTAAAAAATTTTTTAAAAAGGATTAATGTATTCACATGCTTTTTCTTCTAAATAGTTCAATGAAATTTCATGGTACTCCAAAAAAAAAAAAAAAATCCCTGCAAGGCAAAAAGGCCTTTTCAAAAACAAAGATGCTAAGACTCAGGAATTTGCCATTGTCACATTGCTGGGGCTAAACTGAAACAACCATCTTTTAGGTTTTAGTCTATGAAGATTGCCTGGGGAATTGGCGGTGGAGTATCTGCCTTTTGGATCTGTAAGAGATACAAACAATTCTGCATAACTGATAAAAACTCACTTCCTTGCTTGATCATCCTGCATATTTAAGAATCCTGCCTTTTAGAAAATCATTATTTAAATACATGGTTATATCCACAATCACAGATAGAAGAAATGAAGGCAAGCAGAAGAAAAGAAACTAGCTTATGCTGCTGTTTGCTGAGGAGAAGGTTGGGATAAGTCTTCAAAAGAGCTGCCCTCTCTTGAGATTTGCCCACACATGAGGAAAATCTGGACCAGTAGAAATCCAGTATTTTCATAGCAGCTCAACTTACTTCAAGTATTCTCTGAAGCACAAAACATTCTTGTATATTTGAAAAGCTAGTAGATTAGAAACTATAAAGTTAACCTGGGCAAAGTGAATTTAAGCTAGCTTCTGGGTGCACAGCTTGTAATGGTGTGGTTGGACAAGATGGGGCAGCCTCAGATACCTTCTGATGTCCTTGTTCTTGACCCACAACGACTTCTTGAAACTTAGGGTCTTTCTTGTGTTCAGTATCTTCTGTTATTATACAGAAATCATCATCTGAAGAAGCATCATGACATGCAGAATATTCATCAATTACATGTTCCTTAGGATTGGATAGCTTTGCCTCTACCAAGGGTTTCTTCACATCCTCTTCAGTGCATTCTCCTTGTTCTGGAGTGGCCTCTGTGTCTTGGCTGTCATTTAGGAGGAACTCTGGACCTACTTCAAATTCTCTGTCTTGGGGCTCTAGCATATATTTTGGATCTATCTCATACCCCTGTCTAGATGTAGGGGCTAAGGAAGAAAGCACAGAGAAGATTGTGACAAAACAGTAAAATGTGCCAAAAAAGGAAAAAGCAAGTGAATAATAAGAATTCTATTGAATTCTTCCTATTGGAAGAGGGAGAATCTGCACATTTCTAATTGGGATTTCTAGAAGGTACAAGACTAGGGATTGATTGAATCTGTGAAGAGATATTTACCTTTATTGCTCTGAAATCATCATCTCCAAAATTTTACAGAAAACAGGCAAAGTTAGACTTGACATTTGTGATTTCACACCATTATAAACTGAGCACGGTTTTTATTTTAAAGCTTGCTATGCCCTTGAAGGTCATCCCATTTCTTTAGACCACATCCAAATAGCTAATTGTACCTACTTGATACTGGTGTTGTTGATGAAATATTTGTAGATGAAGAACTTGTGCTTGTCCTCATGCCAGTGCTTATGCTTGTAGCTGCACTTAATTCTGGGTTTATGCTTGAGTGAGAGGGTGTCCGGACCTGAATTAAGTCAAATGGCATTCGATGAGTGGCTGCTTGAACTTCTACAATCTCAACCTGAATTTGCAACAGAAGATAACACATTTCACTTACAAGATAGAATAAGATACGCATACTAGGAAAAACAGGCAGACCTGTCCCAAACCTTAGACATACCTCACAATATACTTCAGTAATTGAAGAAAGACCCAAAATCTTCACACACACACACACACACACACACACACACACACACACACACACACCCCTACACATCCTTAAAAATATTGTTGGGGTACTAAGCCTCAAAGAGGAAGTGGCCACTGATGGGTTTTCTCAGAGTTCCTACACATGTAAGGTAGGCTTCAAACACAATAAATGCCAAGTATGACATAATGTTTCAGGCAGATTAAATGGAAAATATCAGTACGAGTATTTTGGCTGTAAGAAAAAAATGAATTGTAGGACACTAGAATTTCTAAGGTTAAGGTTATAGAGCAAGTTAGGAGAATAAAAGAATAAAAGGAACAAAAGATGTCAGTTTTCCTTAAGCATGCTTATGTTTTAGTCAAATGTTATTTTAAACCATTTGTAGATGATCAACTTAGGGTCAGGATAAGCACAAGGACTATTCTAAGCATGGCAGTTACTTACAGTAAGGAAAAAAATAACAGAAACTGTCATGCTCATAAGACATTTATTGAAATGAAAGTCTTTCTATATTGATAACACACATTAACTAAATAATGATATAACAAGAATAAAGGCCCCAATGGTTCTCTGGGTGACTGCCAATGTACATACTTCTGTGCCTGCTTCAGGACACTCCTCCACATTCACAGCTTCAGCCTGAGCATCTGTTTGCATTTTGTTCCTATGGTGGCGTTTTCGAAACCTTAATAAAGCCATAAAGAAATCATTATTAATATGTCTTTTGTGTATTGGTCAGGAAGCTTCCTCATTGCTGGATAACTTTCATAGTACTGGAAGGGGATTGAGGAAAGAAATTCATCAACAGGCTTACTAGCTGTGAACACTGTGATCAAGGATAATGTCCTAGCATGACAAGACATGGCTCATGTTTACAATCATGGCATTACAATGTTATAGGTGCAACCAACCAATTTCTGACTGGATTGATGGCCACACCACAGGAGAAAATACATAGGAACTGATCTGTGAAGCGTTAGGAAGAGAAGTTGGAGATTATATGACCTAAATACATTGTGTGAAATTCTTAAAGAATGAATAAAATCATATTGAAAATAACATTGTATAATGATATGTATGCATGGAAATACCATAAGTAAACCCACTACTTAAAATTAGGGGTTTTTAAAGTATAAAGTATGTCTAACTTTAAAATGTGCTGTGTCATAGGATTAGAGGTTTGATTCTGTGGAAAAACACTTAGCCAACATAGTTTATGTTCTGGTTCTAAATCATATTCTAGTCTTGCAAAGACAAGAACACAAAAACAAGATATTATATTTATATTTGGGAGGTCAAGCAAGAAGAAATCCACCATCAGTACAAAATATGAGAAGTTGAGATATAGTAATATGTCTGACTGTAAAAAAATAAACAGCCAGGCAGTGGTGGTGCACGCCTTTAGTCACAGCACTTGGGAGGCAGAGGCAGGCGGATTTCTGAGTTCAAGGCCAGCCTCGTCTACAGAATAAGTTTCAGGACAGCCAGGGCTATACAGAGAAACGCTATCTCGGAAAAAAAAAAAAAGAAAGAAAGAAAGAAAGAAAGAAAGAAAGAAAGAAAGAAAGAAAGAAAGTAAAAAAACCAAACAAGATAATCTAACAGTAAATGTGCTAAGTGATATTTATGAGATTCTGATGGCATTAAGAAGAGTTAAAACAGGAAAAGCCAGTTAATGAGTTATTGCAGCCATCTGCATATGTTATCTGTGCATGAAATGTACAATTTTTACTCTTACTGGTTTGATTTTCAGTGTGAAATAATTTAAACACAAGCATATTATTTACAATAGTTAACACTTAGAGAAAATTCTAACACAACACACATACATGTGTGTGGGTGTACATATATTACAAACACACATGTTTGATTTCTTCTTGAAGGTAGGTATCTCACATATCCCAGGCTAGGGCTTAAACTCAGTATGTTGTCAAGGAAGGACATTAGACTTTTATTTTGGGGGCTGGAGGAATGACTCAGCAGTTAAGAATACTGACTTCTCTTTCAGAGGCCCTAGTTTCAATTCCCAGCTCCCTCAATGGAAGCCTACACCTCTCTGTAACTCCAGTTACAGAGTATCTCACACCCCTCTCCAACTGCTGTTTTTTTCACTGGAGATATGTGGCTCCACAGACATACATGTAGGCAAAATACACAGATAATGATTGTCTTTAAATTGCTCTATGTGCCCCCACCTCTCAACTCAGATATCACAGGCATATGCTGCTAGGTTTATGCTAGGCAAGCCCTCTGTCAACTGAGCTACATTCGCTGCCAGTGGAGAAACCCTTTTTAAAAAGAAAAAAAAAAACGTGACAAAACACACATTTCAAACACTTCAATTAAAGCTTTCAATTCAAGGATTTCTGGTCGATTCAGATCATAAGATGATTACAATGATTTTAGTTCCCTTTGCATTTTTAGCCCTTTCATATTTACATATTTCTTTATATGCTGGTGACTTACTCTGGGGAAGCACTAAGATAACTCTCCAACCCCAAGACAGTTTGAGAACATTTTCATAGCTCAGAAAAGGTATTCCACTGTTCTAGCTACCATTCCTCTCTGTCCCCATCTACTCTGCACACAATACCTGGCCAGAGGCAACCTCTAATCCACCTTCTGCCTCTGTTGAGTTCTGTGTTGTGAATTTACAGATGAGCAAAATTCAGTTTGTCTAGGCAGGCTTCACAGCAGGTAGGCTTGGTGGCCAGCAGGCTTTGAACAGAGCCTTCACAGGCTTCTGATTGTAAGCCCTGGGTCTTAACAGACAACCATACAATACTCAGATTCCCCCTTGTTTTCAATTGAAACCAGTCACTGAAGTTTAAACACTTCACATCATCCTGGACTTTTTGTAAGCCCTGACCCTTGGCTGCAAAATATTGTTACTTTTTAATCCATCTGTTCCCAATCCTCATTCTTTTAAGGTAGTAAGTAACCTGGGACCCCTAGCTCTCCCATGTACTTCAGACATTAATCTATCTTTCACCTTAAATTTACTTGGCTTTGCAGTACTGTCTTAAAGCCAAGCTTGCATTTCCTTTGAAAGCATGAGGCAATTTTTTGCCTTTGAATTGTATTGCAGGCTGTGCATGGTGGCCCACTCATGAAACCCTGGAACATGGGAGGCAGAGGCATGAGAATCTCTGTGAGTTGGAGGCCAGCCTGCTTTATATAGTGAGTTCCTGGAAAGCCAGAAAATCTCTCTCTCTCTCTCTTCTCTCTCTCTCTCACTAACTCTTTCTCTCTAACTCTCTCTCTCTCTTTCTCTCTCTCTCTCTCTTTCTCTCTCTCTCTTTCTGTATCACTCTTTCTCACTTTCTCTTGCACTCAGGCTTTCTCTCTCCTCGAGCCTCTCTCCCCATTCTCCCTCTCCCTTTCCTTTTCACTTTCCTTTTTTCTCCCTCTTGTCCCTCCCCTTTCCCCTCCTCTCTCCCACAAACAAACTGACAAATAATGTGACCTGCAGTAGACATCTTTACACCTGACAGCAAGTGAATGTTTTGCTCCATTGTCCTGTGTGGATGGAGCAGGATATAAGCCACTGCTGCATCATTAGGGAACAACCTCAGATGTATATTATGTGCTCTTTTCTGTCACTTTTTTTCTAGGTCCATTATTGGATGGATCTACGAAATGATGTAACAGACAGTAGTTAAACGATTCCTTCCATACATTAAAATGTACAGATCTGGAAACTGGAAGAGGTATTGGTGGTGGGCTACTCAAATACACATACAGATGTATGTATGTAGGTAGGTAGGTAGGTAGGTAGGTAGGTAGGTAGGCAGGAAGGTAAGTGAGAGAAAAATAGACAGAAAGGCAAGGAAAATTCTGTAGTTTTAAACATAATTTGACTATGTTAAAAATTAAAAATAAAAAACCATTTATCAATGTTCATTCTGTTGGAAGACAATAAATTATATTAAATGATATGGTAGGTTCAGAACAGCTAATTGGTCATTTTAAAACTCTTAATCTTTCTTATTTTGGCTTTATTTAGCAAAAAAAAAAAAAAAAAAACTTGTTTCAGCTCTGCATTATTTACAACCATGATACCTCTTACCTATGGTGGTGTAAAAGTATGGGGTCCATCAGCAGAATCATCATCTACAAGCATTTGTTTGAATGTTAACTGGTTGGTCTCAAAAAAATTGGCATCATCAGTTTGGTCACCATTTTAGCATCTCTGAGAATCAAATCTCCAAGCTTTGTACAAGAAGGTTACACGTTCTTCTAACCCCCCTAATTGCATTAAATGACCTATTACTAGAAAAACTTGACATTTCTAACTGCATTATATATTCAAGTTAATCCAAGTGTCACGACGGTGTGAAAAAATTACTAGGTTTACAGTACGAAAACATCTTAGACCTAACAGTGGTTTAGTTCAACCTAGTAGATCCGGATTTCACTTGATTCAAGTTCATCACTGCTTGCTATTTGACACCCCACACTATAAACGACTCCTCTGACTGCATCTCGTTCATCTTTAATTTGTTTTCCAATATCACTGGTATAGAAACAATATCCTTTAGGCACAGAGAGAAAACTGGAGGAAATCACAATAGCTTTCCTGGTGCCATGAGGGAGACTAGTGAAAGATGGGTGGGACAAAAAAATTTGTTT
>NW_023045021.1:0-32531 GCF_011762505.2 Arvicanthis niloticus | reverse complement strand
GGATGGCTAAGCCACGAGCCTAACACTAATATAAAAATAATACTATAAGATGTTAATATTAATTAAAAAGTAATATCAATAATAATGAAATAATAATCAAATAATAGTATAACATAAATAAAAAATTAATACTACTTATGAAAATATAAAAACTAATTCAAATAAATACTAATATTATTAATGTTATGATATAAAAGTAAAATAATACTAATACAAATATTGATAATAGTGAAATACTAATAGATATAATATATAAATAAATAATATATAATAAATAAATAATATAAATAATTAATTAAATAATAAATAAAAATATATAATAAATAACTATAATGAATAAATAATAGAATATATATAATATATAATCTATATTATATACATTGTAATATAATATATAAATAAATAAAACAGAAAAATAATAATACTAAATTAAAATAATAATAATCATATAGTAATACAATAATAAAAATTTCTAAAATATAATAATGAAATATGTATAATTACTGATAAAACTATAAATAATACCAATAAATATTAGGGATAACGAATAATAAGATAATAATATTAAAATACTAATATTATTAATAAAATGAAAATAATAATGACAGTAAACGTATCACAATATAATATTACAATAGTAATCATAAAATAATAAAATAATAAAATTAAACTAAAAGTATACTAAAAATAATGAAAAAATAATAGTTCTATAATAATATAATAATATAATATGGTAATAAAGGTAACAATCATATGATAATAATATTAAAAACAAAATTATAATAATATATTAATAATATAGCAATAATAATAATTTAATAAAATAATGTGATAATATAATAGTAGTCATTAAATAATTAAATAATAATAAAATAAGAGTAATTGAAAAATTTAATATTATTGTAATATAATAAAGTAATAATGAAATGATAATAATAATATGATTATGACATAGCATAACATAATATAAAATAATAAAATAATAAAATAATATAATAATATAATAATAATACTATAAAATAACAAAATTGATGTTAAATTATATAGTCATAATAATAACTATAATAATAATAATAATAATAATAATAATAATAATAAAGTCTTTTTGAATTTTGAGAAAATGTGTCTCTGGAACTTTTGCACTTCATCAGACATGAAAGCTTATAAATATCTTTGTTCTATTATAATAATAATATAATAATTGTAATACTAATTATGTTTAAAATAATATTAATAAGATAATAAAATGATATAAAAATTAATATTGATACTAATAAAATCAAGTATTATTAAAAATTGAAATGATACTATTAAATAAGACTAATAAAAATAATATTAAAAATATTATTATAATAGTCAAATAATAATAATAACAATAATTAAATTTGTATGATGTTTGAATAAAGTAAAAGGACTAGAGCTGGCTACCTGGCTGTGTTTGTGACAATAATTATAGGCTGCAAATTGTAATAATAATAATAATAATAATAATAATAATAATGATAATAATGAAAAATAATAATATTAATTTAGTAATATTAATATAATCATAATAACAAATATAATACTAATAATATTATTAATATAATTGTAATAAAATACTATGAACAATAATATTTATATGTTGGCAATAATCACAATAATAAAATAATAATAATTAACTCTGTACGACATTTGATTAAAGTAACTAGGGTGAGCTACCTGGGTGCCAGCCTCCTGACAGAGGCCACAGCCCATGATGTCTGAGCATCAATCTCTGTCTTAGACAAAGTAAAGGATTTTGACTTAAAAATTATTTTATTTTTAGGTAAGTATGTGTACATAATTATTTCTATTTATATCGATCTTTATGTTTATTGTCATATTAATATTCATATTCACATTTACATTTATATTAATATTTATTTAACATTTACAATTATTTGCATTTACATTTGTATTTATAATTACATATACATTTACATTTATATATTCAGATTCATATCACTAATATTTATATTCACATAATTTACATTTATATATATACAGTAATTTTTACATTTATACGGATACTCATATTTACATTTGTATTTACATTTATATTTTTCATTGGTTTCTGTATTTAACATTAACCGTATTAACTTTTTACTTTTCTTTTCTGTGGCCTGTACCCCTTTTCTGATAGAAGGTTCAATTAAAATATTTAATAAAAAATATCCAATACAAAAATCCAATAAAAAAATCCAATAAAAATATGCAGAAAAAATCCAATAAATATGCAATAAAAATATTCAATAACAAATGTCTTATAAAAATATCTAATAAAAAATATCCAGTTAAAGATAGCCAATAAAAAATATCCAATGAAAATATCCCATTACAAATATCGAATAAAAAAAATCCATAAAAATCCAATAAAAATATCCCATAAAAAGCCGGGCAGTGGTGCCTGACAAATTTAATCCCAGCACTTGGGAGGCAGAGAGGCAGGTGGATTTCTGAGTTCAAGGCCAGCCTTGTCTACAGAGTGAGTTCAAGGACAGCCAGAGCTATACAGAGAAACACTATCTCAAAAATAAAAATTCAATAAAAAGTATCCAATAATAAATACTTTCAATAAAAAGTATCCCATAATGTATGCAATAAAAATTATCCAATAATAAAAATATCCAATAAAATTTATCCAATATTAAAATATCCAATACAAAGAAAATAATAAATAAAAATTAAAAACATTATAAATGAGTCTACAATGCTAACAGGATGTAGATTAATGTAAATAAATATTGGCTGAGAAAAAGAAGAGCAAATGATTCCATAAGACACATACATAAGTAATTATTTTACATATGTAATAAGTATAATGAACCAATATATATGTGAATATATTATATATAATAATTATGAATATAATAAATAAATATGTTGTATATTTTATATGATATTACATTATTTGACTATTACACTATACTGCTAAATACAGGATAAAGTTATATTATATGACAAATAAATTATACTGCTCTATATGGGATAATGTTATATTATTTGACAGATACATTTTACTGCTGTATATGTGATAATGTTGTATCACCTGATTGATGCACTATCCTTGTATATATAAGATAAAGTTATATTACCTGACAGATACACTACTCTACTCTATATGGGACAATGTTATATTACCTGAGAGATATGCTGTACTGCTAAAATGATGACAAATACAGAAAAAATGTATGAAAAACTGAAAATATTTTTTAAAATTCATAAAATAATTGAAGACTGACATGGAAAATTTCTTATGAAATTGAATGTGATTTAAGGAAAATATCTGATAAAATTGAATATTTACATGGAAAACATGATTGATAAAATTAAAGACTTTGTTGAAAAAAATAGTGCTGAAAATTAAGATAAATAGTGAAAATTTGATGAAACAATACAAAAATATATGGAAAAAATTTGATTACAGTCATGGCAAATCCATAAAAACTGTAAGAAAAAAATTGAATCTGTTTTTTAAAAAATTTCTTAAAATATTGTATACTGACCAAAAAATTTTCTTATGAAATTGAATGTGATTTAACAAAATTTCTTATAAAATTGAATATTAGCATGGAAAAACACTTCATAAAATTAAAAACATTGTTGAAAGAATTAATGACAAAAATTAGCATAAATATAGAAAAATTTGATGAGAAATATAAAACATAAATGGAGAAATTTTGATTAAGAAGATGACAAAATTTTAAAGATTTAAGAAAAGTTTCAAAAAAATTAATATTTGCATAAAAATATTTTTAAATTTGAAGACTTTGTTTTAAAACTTAGTAACAAAAAATAAGAAAAAATTTAAAAATTTGTTGAAAAATATAAAATATTTGATTAAATTGAGTACAAACATATTTAAAAATTATGAAAATATTGAAAACGTTTTTAGAAAAATCTCTAAAAATGTTCATGATTGATGTGGGAAAATTCATTAGAAAATTGCAGATAATATAAGAAAAAATACAGAAGAAATTGTCTATTTGCATGGAAAGGAGTTTGATAAAATTGAAGAGATTGTTTTAAAAATTAGTGATAAAAATTAAGATAAATATAGAAAAAATATTTGAAAGAATATAAAATATTTATGGAAAAATATGGTTAAAATAAAGACTAATATAGAAAAAAGTATGGAAATGTTCAACATCTTGAAGAAAAATGCTTTAAAAAATTAAAGATTGACATAGAAAAATTCAATAGAATATTGAAGCTGATTCAGAAAATTTCACAGAAAAAAATATTCACAAAAAAATCACAGAAAAAAAATGCTTGAAAAAATATTTGATAAAATTGAAGACATTGTTTTAAAATCAGTCATAAATATTATGATAAATATAGAAAAAATTGTTGAAAAGATATGAAACATTTGTGTAAAATTTTGGTTAAAAAAAGACAAATAAAGAAAAAAGTATGAAAATTTTGAAACTGTACAAAAATAACTAAATAACTGAAAAAAATTCTAAATTGCCATGGATAAAATCATGAGAAAATTGATGACAATTTAAGAAAAATTTGGAAAAAAAAGTTGATTATTTGCATAAAAAATGTTTTTTAAAATAGATTTTAAAAAAATTAATATTAAATAAATATTAAAATAAATATAGAAAAATAGTTGAAAAACTACTGAAAAAATTTGGTTAAAAGGAAGACAAATATAAAAAAAGTATGAAAATCTTAATACTGTTTGTAGAATAATTCCTAAAAATATTCTAGATTGACATAGAAATTTTGATTAGAAAATTGATGATGATTTTAGAAAAGTTTGGAAAAATTTGAATATTTGCATAGAAAAAAATGTTTTTTTAAAAATGAGATATTGTTTTAAAAATTAGTTATAAATATAAATATAAAATATAAAAAAGATGAAAAAATATTTGTCAACAAATATTAGTTAAAATGAAGGCAAATATCAAAAGAAAAGTATAAAAATTTTGAAATTTTTTGTAGAAAAATCCCTAATAAAATTCAAGATTTACATTGTATATTTCATTAGAAAATTGAAGATGATTTAAGAAAATTTTCAGAAGAAATTGAATATTTGCATGGAAACTGGTAAGACTGAAGTCATTGTTTGAAAACTTAGTCATAAAATTTTAAATAAATATAGAAAACATTGTTGAAAAACATCAAGCATTTTTGGAAAAATTTTGGTCAAAATGAAAACAAATAAAGAAAAAAGTATGAAAATATTGAAACTGTAGAAAAATGCCTAAAATAATTCATGATTGTCTTGGAAATATTCATTAAAAAATTGAAGATGTAAAGAAAAATTTTAAAAATTAAAATATATTTGATTATTTTGAAGACATTGTTTGAAAACTTAGTGATAATATTTAAGAGGAATATAGAAGAAATTTTTGAAAAAATATAAAACCTTTTTTGAAAAATATCAGTCAAAATGAAGACAAATATAGAAAAAAGCAAGAAAATATTGAAACTCTTTATAGAAAAATCCCAAGAAAACATTCAAGAATGTTATGGTAAATTTCATTAGAAAATTGAAGATGACTTTTAAAAATTGTCAGAAGAAATTGAATATTTGCATGCAAAAATATTTGATAAAACCAAATATATTTTTTGAAAAAATAGTGATAAAAATTGTGTTAAATATAAAAATATTGTTGAAAAGATAAAACATTTGTAGAAAAATTATGGAATAAACAAAACAAAATATTGAAAAATTTAAGAAAATAACAAATAAAATTCAAGTTTGACATAAAAAATTTCATTAGAATATTGATGAATTAAGAAATATATTAAAAGAAATGTCATATTTGCATAGAAATATATTTAATAAAATTGAGACATTGTTTTAAAAATTATTGAAAACAATTTAGATAAATATAAAATAAATTTTTGAAAAAACAAAACATTTGTGGAAAAAATTTGGTTAAAATAAAAATACAGAAAAAAAAATGAAAATATTGAACATTTTGTAGAAAAGACTTTAAAGCAATAAAGATTGACATGGAAAAATTCATTAGAAAATTGAATGTGATTTAAGAAAATTTTCAGAATTTTTATATTTGCATGTAGAAATATTCAGAAAAATTGAGACATTGTATTGAAAATTAGTGAAAAAATTAAGATAAATATAGAAAAACTTGTTAGAAAATATAAAACATTTCTAGAAAAATTTTGGTTAAACTGAATACAAATATAAAAAAATGTATGAAAACTTGATAGTGTTCGTAGAAAAATCCCTTGAAAAAAATTCAAGTTTGAAAAAAAATTAATTAGAAAATTGCTGATAATTTAAGAAATATTTGGGAAAAATGAAATATTTGAATGAAAAAATGTTTGATAAAATTGAGACATGATTTTTTAAATTAATAAAAATAATTATGATAATTATAGAAAAAATTGTTGAAAAATGCAAAATATTTGTGGAAAAATTTGGTTAAAATTAACACTAAAATGGACAAAAAGTATGAAACTATAGAAAGTGTTTAGAGCAAAGTCCCTAAAAATTTCAAGATTGAAATGGAAAAATTGTTTAGAAAATTGAAGATGATTTTAAAAAATTGAACACTTGCATGGAAATATATTTGCTAATATTGAAGACATTGTTTTAAAAATTACTGATAAACATTAAGATGAATAAAGAAAAAATTGTGGAAAATACATAAATCATTTTTGGTAAATTTTGGTTAAAATGAAGGCAGACAGAAAATTGTATAAAAATGTTGAAATTCTTTGTAGAAAAATTCTTTAGAAATTTAAGATAGACATAGAAAAATTCAGTAGAAAATTGAAGATAAAAAAAAACTTTACAAGAAATTAAATATTTACATAAAATTATTTGATAAAATGGAAACATTGTTTTAAGAATTTGTGATTAAAACTTAAGATAAATATATATAAAAATAAAAATGAATAAAATGTGGAAAATTTTGGTTACAATGAACATAAAGATAATTAAAAATTATTTAAATATTGAAACAATTTGCAGATAAATTCCTAAAAAAATAAAGATTTATTGACAGGGAAAATTCATTATAAAATTGAAGATGATTTAAGAAAAATTAGGAAAAAAATTCGGTTTAAATGAAGAGAAATGTATAAAAAGATTGAAAATGGTGAAACTGTTTGCAGAGAAATCCCTTAAAAATTCATGATTGATTGACATAAAAAATTCATTTAAAAAGTGAAGATGGTTTAGGAAAAATTTGGGGAAAAATTTAAATATTAGCATAGAAAAATGTTTGATAAAATTAAAGGAATTATTTTAAAAATTAGTGATAGCAACGTAAGTATAGAAAAATAGTTGAAAAATATGCATTGGTCATAAATTATTTGTTAAAATGAAGACAAATACCAAAAATAGTGTGAAAATATGGAATCTGTTGTAAAAAATAACTCCCTAAAAAATTCATGATTGACATAGAAATGTCAATCCCATGACATCCATGATATTTATGTGATGTTATACCCATGATTCATACCCATGTAAAACTCTTGTCATACCCATGTCATACACTTGATGTCACACTCATGAGTTAATGTCATACCTGTAATGTCACACTAATGAGTTAAGAATTATGATATCATACCTATAATACATACCCATGTCATCCCATGTCACAGACATGATACACTTGTGATGTCACACCTGTGATGTCATACTCTTGATGTCACATACATGATGTCACATCTGTAATGTCATGCACATGGTGTCATACCTCAGCTAGCCACAAGACTTTTCCATAATTTAAACAGATCATCATTCTAGTTAAAAAACATAATAAAAAAATTAATGAATGATATAATATAAATAATAACAACAGTAAATAGAGTGCACACCAACCTTTAGCTAATAGAGTATTGATCATGAATATTGATCATAGATGATGAATGCTTAATCGGGAATAACTTTTATTCATTTATTCATTTATCTATTTATTTGTTTTTTATCTATACATATTTTTTAATAAATCAAAGCAATCAAATTCATTCAGTTTGAATGAGAAATCACATGAGGAGATGGTCATATGTGACCACCCAATGTATATACAGTGTCCTATGGCTGAAGCTTATTATATTATCATCTGAAAATATGATAATACGACCATGTAGAAATTCAATATATGCTTATTTATTATTGTATACTATAATGTATATAATATATTAAAATGATATATTAATGTTAGTATATAATGTTTTAAGATACACTAATAAAATAAAATATAATATGATAAAATATGATAAATTGCACATATCTTTACTTAATATTGCATATTTTATAGACATTTCATTTACAATGTTTTACAGAAATATTTACAATCTGAAAATATATAATTACAATGAACAGATTTAATGTATTCTTTTTCATTATTGAATAATACATTATAATATATTAATAGTAGTATATAATACAGTAATATAATAATTGCCCCAGTTCCATGGGGCATCGAACTGGGATCAGAAGGCCTGAAAGAGAGAACTCGGGGGTGAGCGAACATAAAAAACCAACAGCATGTCTAGAGTCTTATCAGGTTGTAATAATATTTTCACACAGTGGCTATATACACATAGAAGCAGGATGTGGCGAGGGTGATGATGCAGGGTCTTCTTTGTTTTGGTGAACTCAATGGGAGTCAGATGTTCTCCAGAACAGGATATTAGGTGGGTAAAGAGGTCAAAGAAGCAGAAGGATGGAACAGAACATTATATACCTGTCCATAAATTTTGTTATTCGTTTATTGTTATCTAAGTGAATAGTTTCCCACAAAAGCCATCTGTCCATAAGTTCTATTATTCATTTGCACTTACCTAGGCTGCTACTTTTCCACCAGGGCTACCTGTCTACAAGATCTATAGCTATCTGTTCTAGGGTTAGTGCTTTCCCACAGAGACCAAGACTTTGTGTCAGTAGGCATGTATGACTGACTTAGGCCTGTGGCTGACTTAGGCAATTAATAAATAAGCAAGGTTGCTCCTAACAGAGCTATCTTGTTTGTATCAGAGCAGATGCCTCCAGGAAGCTTGGAAGGGAGGGAGAAGTGGAAAGCATTGGCAGAATTCTCTCCTGGAGGGTGTTATAGGACTCTTCTACACCAGCTGTAACTTAAGCACTCTTAGTGCTCATAAAAGGAAGGCTTGCAGGTGAAAAGCATTTCCCAAATGACCATGACATTCATCATCTTGTAAACAAAGAGATGCTTCTGCCATAGAAAATGTACCAGGAAGCATATATATTGGCTCGGCAAAAGAGGATAGTAGAAAGTTTATGGGTAAGTAGATAGGTAGGTAAGAAAAAAATGGATACATACATACATACATACATACATACATAGTCATTTAGATAGGTACATAGCCAGGCAGTTGTTATGCTGTGGGAATGAGCACTAGGAGACAATGTTTGAAGGCACATTGAGAATTTCCAATGGGCACCCTCAGAGGACGTTGGTGTGAATAGTTCTAGGAGGAGTTGGTGAGAGAAGGAAATGTGCTGCAGGGATCCTGGTGGGACAAATGGTCAATGGTCACTGTGCTTTGTGTGTAGGTGTCTGTCATCTTGGGTTCACTTGAATCCTTTCAGAGAGCTCTGAGTTGTATAAGTGCCTAGTTCCTGCACAGGTAGGTAGGTGCGTGTGTACTAGAATATAGAAAGAAGGCTTCATGGTGAGAGTGACTTGGAGACTTTGGAGGAAAGAAGGAGAGCAAAGTGTCTCCTGAGTGCTGCATTGTGTTTGGTGAAGTGCTGGGGTGTGGTGGAGGTGGAGTGGAGTGTTATAGAGAGGAGAGAGATTGTGAGGGAGCTGGAAGTAGCTCATGATGGTTGCCTGGATTTCTAGTCAGTTGCCTAGAGATGCTTACTTGGTAAGAGCTTAGAATTGGGGGCCCAATGCCAGGGCCTGGTTGTCAATGAGGCAGGTTTGGATGAAATATTCATTTTTTCTTTTGATATGTACTTGTCCTGAGCTCAGGGTGCTAGGTGGCCTGCAGGCAAGATTGTGAAAATGGGCAGCCAGCCCCTCTGTGCCTCTGAAGTGGACAGATGACTGGATGACTTTATGGAGCAGCATCTACCAGAACTCATATTTAGGGATACCTGAGATACCAAACTGTGTGCCCAGGTAAGTAGACCAATGTCTTCGGGGGGGGGGGGGCTTCAATTCATCTCCCACCATAGTCTGTCTGGGCTCAGGCCTGGAAAGCTGAAGGCCTCAGGGAAACACAGAGGATCTCACCCATTTTCCTGGGTCCAGTGCAGAGCCTCTGGCTGCTAGGTGGGAAGCCAATGTTGGGCCTAGTGCCCCATGGAAAGGGTTGGTTCCAAATCACCACATCATGTAGCCTCTGTTCAACTTCCCCTGTTCCCTGAGATCTCCATTCTACCACCTGGGTGCCCTTTCAGCCGAGGGTCATTCTGAGAGGGCCTACTTCTCTGGGTGTCTTGACATGGCAACTTGAGAGAGTGTACCCAGAAACCATGGAGTCTTCATCCCTAAGAAAAGAACTCCTTGTCAGCTTCTAATGACCCACCATTTGGGCAAGGTCAGGCAGCCAGATGCTGGATGTATCTCTGGGCCAAGCCCAGTCCAAGTGTCCTGGCTGGGAAATGAACAGAAGGGGCATTTGTTCCTGAGGCTCTGATTCTAGGATTCAGACTGGCAAGGGGTTTAGGTGGGACTCCCACAGGATCTTTTGCAAGTACCTGCTCACACCTCTTAGTGCCTGTAACCCTCCTGATGTGGCTGGCAGGTACCCTGCAGTTGAGGATTGACTGTGATGGGTGACCCTTCCTACTTTGCCATGCACAACTTCCTGTTCCCCAACAGTTATGCATCCACATCCATATTTCTGAACCATATAGGCAGGAGAGAGCATTCACACACAGAGGTTCTTCTGTGTGAGTGCACACACACACACACACACACACACACACACACACACACACACCATGCAACAACAAGCAAAACCATAGCTTAGACATTCTCAGTGTCCTGCATGGGCACCCATCACTGGAGAGTGGAAACCCAATTACCTGACCAGGTTGTTGGAAACTTTTGGCAGCTGGTTGGCATTTTTTACCTCAGAAAGTGCAGAGAGAGAGTGCCCATGCAGCCTGAATGTTGGCGATCTCAGTACTCTACTCCCATAAAGCAGAATTGTTTTGAGGATTTCTCGTGCACATCCCTGTGCCTTTCTGAACATGGTGGCCTAACTTCTAAGGAGCGACTCTATTCTGGCTGCACAGGTGGGACTAGAGGCTCCTGAGAGCTTCTTGGCCTGGCAGAGGCCTCTGAGCAAGCAGGGTCCAGATGAACAGAGAACAAGGCCTGCAACACCAGGTTTGGCTAGCCTGACTCAGGAAGCACAGCCTCCCAGGTCCTGAATGCAGTGCAGGAGTACATATTAAGATTTACAGAGTCACATGACCTCTTTATACAGGCATCTGCAGCCAGCCTGCATCTGGGTTATTGTGGGCGACTTGTCCTGCCCATCCCTCTTAATCAGAGTAATACTTCTACTTCTTGTTTTTGAGGCTCACCAGGTGCTGCCTTACAGGATGTCATCCCTACCTCCACCTTCTCTTGTTACTAACACATAGAGAATCAGGTTTTTGGGAAAGGCTATCCTAATTTTCTGAGCTGTCTCAGAATCTCAGGGCTCAGAAATTTTTGTCACCAGATATCCTTAAGCAGTTAATGACCTCCCTGCCAACTCCAGCCCCACCTCTACCTTTTTCTAGGTCAAGAGTTGTTATCTCTGGCTTGTTTTTAAAAGAAATTATTCTCTTTTGGAGTTGTGCTTCAGGAGAAGACAGGAGGTAAAGGCTTTTCAGAAAATCACTCATGTCCCCAAAACCCCTCAATAATCTTACATAGAATTATCGTTCTATGTAAGCAATCTCATGGTGTGCCCCAAGGGGTTGAGGAGCCTAGGTAGTGTCTTGGCTTGGGGTCAAAGTGAGTAGAAACAGCCAGAGTATGCTGTAGTCCTTAGGGTGTCCATAACAGCCCAGGCTGACAAGGAACCATCCAGGTCAGGTCCCTTGAAAGCCTCCTGGCTCTGATACCTGACACACAAACAGGTAGCAAAGTCTGGGATTCTCCTGACTATATTACTTTCCCTATCATCCAGAGAGGTGAGACAGGATGAAGGCTCAAAAGACACCTGTCCTTTTCTGCCATGTCCAGGAAGAATTGCCATTCTGCCATTTCTGGACAAATTGACATGGTGCTGGAATTAACAAATGGACAGTCTCAGATCCCAGAAAACTGAAAGACCACAGTTTCTCTCTGTGTCTGTCTCTTTCTCTGTCTCTGTATTTGTTCCTCTGTCTGTTTGTCTGTCTGTCTGTCTGTCTGTCTTTTCTCTCTCTCTGTATCTCTCTGTCTCTTTCTGTTTATCTGTCTCTCTTTTTGTGTGTATGTTTATGTGTTTGTATGTCTGGTGTTTCTATGTATGTATTCACTGTGAATCCTCTAGTGAGGGAAATAGGCCCTTAATGGTCCTAAAACAGGTCCATTTTGTGACCTTGGTGTATCATTTCTTATGGTGTTGAACTAAGCAATATCTGGGAAGGCCTGGTTTGGAGGTAGGGGAAACCTATAAGCCTGTATGTGTGCCCAGGCCATAGCTCAGGTTGGAACAAGGTTTAGAAAGATTTAAGTGAAACAACAGAGTAATTGTTACTGATTGTACCTCTCTGTCTTAGTGTATGAATGAGATATTGCTTTGCAATAAATAATATGGAGGGTGGCAGGACCCTCCCTTCCTTGGAATTGCAGGCTGTGCACCTCTGAGAACTCAGAGCAAGCCTGCCTGGATAGAAAGAGCTCTCTTGTTTGTATCAAAGCAGATGCCTCCAGGAAGCTTGGTAGAGAGGTAGAAGTGGAAAGCAATGGCATGCTTCTCTCCTGGAGATTGTTACAGGGGTCTTCTTCCACCAGCTGTGACTTAAGCTCTCAACAGTGCAGTGGTAGACCTCTGGAGAATCTCAGTGCTCATCAAAGAAGGGCTTGCTGGGGGATATTGAAAAGCATTTCACCCATGAACATGGCATTCATTATCTGGTAAACAGAGAAGCCCTTCTTCCCTAGAAAATGTACCTGGACGTGTATATATTTTCATGCCAAAAGGAAATAGTAGAAAATGTGTAAAAAGGTAGGTAGGTAGGTAGGTAGGTAGGTAGGTAGATATGTAGTTAGGTAGGTAGGTAGGAAAAAGATAAATAAATAGATAATCAGATAGATACATAGATAGATGATATATTGATATGTAGATACACAGATACATACATATGTAGGTGAATGTCCAGGCAGTTGTTATCTTGCTCTGGTAGTGAGCACTTGGAGAGAATGTTTGAAGGTACATTGAGAATTTCCAATGGGCACCCTCAGAGGACCTTGTCGTGAATTGGTCTAGGAGAAGTCTATGATGGGAGGAAATGTGCTGCAGGGATACTGGTTGGACAAGTGATAAATACTCATTGTGCTTTTTGTCTAGGTGACTGTCATCCTTGGTCAATTTGAATCCCTTCAGACAGCTCTGAGTTTCATATGTGCCTAGCCCCTGTACAGATAAGTAGGTTGGTGTGTACTAAGGTACAGAAAGAAGGATTCATGGTGAGAGTGACTTGGGGACTTTAGATTAAGGAAGGAGAGAAAAGTGTCCCCTGAGTGCTGCAAGATGGTTGGTGAAGAGCTGGGGTGTGGTAGAAGTGGGGTGAAGGGTTAGAGAGAATGTAGAGATTGTGAGAGAGCTGGAATTAACTCATAATGGTTGCCTGGGTTCCTGGTCGCCTGGAGATGCTTACTTGGTAGGTGCTTAGAATTGGAATCTTGAGGTCAGGGACTTGTCAAGGGGGCAGGTTGGGATGAAATATTCATTTCTTCTTTTGACATGTCCTTGTCCACAGCTCAGCTTTCTAGATGTCCTGCAGTTGAGATTGTAAAAGTGGGTGGCAAGCCCCTCTGTGCCTCTGAGGTAGATGGATGACTGGTTAACTTTGTGGGGCAGCATCCACCAGAACTCATATTGAGGGGTACCTGAGATACCAACTTGTGTGTCTGGGTAAGTAGACCAAGGTTTTCAGGAGTGGGGGGTGTTTTTAACCTCCAACTGCATTCTTCATCCAGGCCAGCAAAACAGGAGGCCTCAAGGACACACAGAGCAGCCCACTCATTACCCTGGGTCCACTGCTGAGTTTTCTCCTGCCTGTTGAGAAGCTAGTGTTGAGCCTAGTGTCTCATGGAGGGGGTTAGATTCCCACCCCCACCACATGAGGCCTCTGTTCACCTTCTCTTGTGTCCCGAGCTCCCTGACACCACCACCCCAGTGCCCTACCAGACAAGGGTCATCCTGGGAGGGTCTTATTGTATGGCTGTCTTGACCTGGCAACTTGAGAGAGTGTTCCCAGGGACTGTGAAGTCTGCATCCCCACGAAGATAACTGACTCTCAGCTTTATGGAGCACCTGGATTGCCAGGGTCAGGCAGGCAGGTGCTGGGTCAATCTCTGGGCTAGCCCCAGTCCAAGTGACCTGACTGTGCACTGAGTTGGTGAGGTCAGCTCTTGGTCCTCAGGACCAGAAGTTTGTTTCTAAGGCTCTGCCCCTAAGGTCCAGATTGGCAGGGGATTTAGATAGAGCGCCCAGAGGATCTTTTGTAAGTACCTGCTTATAACTTTTAGTGTTTGCTGACCCGCCAGAATTTTCAGTGGCTGGCAGGTGCCCTGATGTTAAGTAGGACCTCTGATACACACATACTGACACACATACACACAAACACACATAGACACACACACACACACCATGCAACAACATACAAAATCATACCTTAGGCAATGATTAGTGTCCTACATGAACACCCACATCTGGCCAGTTGAAGCCCGAGTACTTGGCCATGTTTTTGGCAGCTGGGGGCAGCTGTTTGTTATCCTTTGACTCAGGAAGGGCAGAAGGAGAGCTCCCATACAGCCTGGCAGTTAGCATTCTGCATGCTCTACTGCCATTAAGTCAAAATGTTTTGAGGTTTCTGCTTGCACATGCCTGTGCCACTTTAAACATGGCTGCAGACCTGTTTGGGTGGGAGCCACACTATTCTGGTTGCACAGGGGGGACTCAGAGCTCCTGAGACCTTCTAGGCCCAATAGAGGCCTGTGAGTGAGCAGGATCCAGCTGAACAGAACACAGGGCCTGCGACACAGGTTTGGCTAGTCTGACTGAGGAAGCACATCCTGCCATGTCCTGAGTGCAGTGGAGGAGGACATAATAGGTTTCACAGTGTTACAGGACCCCTCTACATGGGCATCTGCAACCAGGGATGCATCTGGGTTCCTGTGGTTGATGTGTCATTCTCATCCCTGTTCATCATAGTAATCTGTTCCTCCTTGCTTTTGTTTGAGGCTGTCCAGCAGCTGCCTTACAGGATGTCTTTCCTACCCCTAAGGCTTCTTGTTAGTAACCCACAAAGTGTCAGGGTGTTGTGACAGGCTACTGTGATACTCTGAGCTGTCTCTACATCTTAGTTCTTGGTAGCTTTTGTGGCCAGATATTCTTAAGCAGTTAATGTTCTTTCTGCCAACCTCAGCCCCATCTTGATCCCTTCCTAGGTCTATGGTTGTTATCTCTGTCATTCCTATTTTTTAAGAAAAGGCTCTTTCCTGAAGCCATGCTTCAAGTGGGGGAATGTTCCCAGGCCTGGCAGAAAAACACCCAAGTCTCCAGAACCCTTCAATGGTATGGGAGCTCCCCCACAATCCTATGCAATCAACCTCATGCTGTGATCAAAGGGCATGAGGTGCCTAACCATTTTCTTGGCTTGGGGTCAAAGTAATTAAATCAGCCAGAGTATGCTGTAGTCCCTAGTGTGTCCATGACAACCCATGCTGCCAGGGAATCATCCTGGCCAGGTCCCTTAAAAGCCTCTTGTGTCCGATGCCTGACACAGAAACAAGCAGCAGAGTCTTGGCTTCTCTTCACTAGCTTACCTTTCCTAACATCCAGAGAGGTGAGACAGGATGAATGCTGAAAAGCCACCTGGCCTTCTCTGCCCTATCCAGGAATTTCTGGAAGAATAGACATGGTTATGAAATTAAAAGATGGACAGTCTCAGATCCCCGAAAATTGGGAGTTCAGAGGAAGGAAGAATAGCAAAGTATATTCTAACTGCTGCATGGTAGTTGGTGAAGGTCAAAGGTGTGGTGGAGGTGGGGTGAAGGGTTAGAGATAAGAGATTGTGAGGAAGCTGGAATTAGCTCATAATGGTCACCTGGTTTTCTGGTCAGTTGCCTGGAGATGCTTACTTAATAGGTGCTTAGAATTGGGGGCCCAAGGCCAGGGCCTCATTCGTAAGACGGCAGGTTGTGATGGAATTCTCATTTTTTCATATGTTTCTTAACTCAGCTCAGACTGGTAAGTGTTCCTCAGGCAAGATAATGAAAGTAAGCAGTCAGCACCTCTGGGCAATGATGTGGACAGATGCCTGGATGACATTTTAGGGCAGCATTCACAAGAACTCATTTTGAGGAGTACCTAAGATTCCAACCTTTTTGCCTGGGTAAGTAGATCAATGTTTTTGTTGGAGCCTTTCTTTCCATCTCCCACCTCACTCTGGGCTCAGGCCAGGAAACTGAAGGAGCTAGGGGCACATACAGCAGCCTACCCATTCCCCGAGGTTCAGTACAGTGCATCCTACTGCTAGGTGGCAGGCAGTATTGGGCCTAGTGCTCCATGGAGATGGTTGGTTTTCCACCCCATCTTATGTGTTCTCTCTTAAACTTCCCCTGTTCCTTGAGCTCTCTGACACTAATACCATGGTGTCCTACCAGCTGAGGATCATCCTGGTAGGTCCTTTTTGTCTGGGTGCCTTGACCTGACAACTTGAGAGAGTATGGCCTGAGACAGAGGAGTCTGCATCTCTAAGAAGAGAACTGGCTGTCAGATTTAGAATCAACCCCATGTTTGCAGGTTCAGGCAGGCAGGTGCTGTATCAATCTCTGGGCCAGACCCTGTCTGAGTGTTTTGGCTGTGCACTGAGTTGGTATCATCAGTTCCTTGTCCTCAAGTCAAGGCATTTGTTCCTGAGACTCGGCCCCTAGGGTCCAGATTGGCAATGGGTTTAGGTACCCAAATGATCTTTTGCAAATACCTGATCATGTCTCTTAATGATGCTGCCCTTCTGCTGGACTCTTCAGTAGCTGGCAGATTCCCTGTAGTTGACTTGTCCACCATGGACAACCTTCTGCTCCCTAACACTTATGCACCCACATCCATATTCATTAACTTTATAGGCAGGAGAGAGCTCATACACAAAGAGGTGCAGGAGCATGCTCCCAGGAGAGCACTCATACACACACACACACACACACACACACACACACACACACCACAAACACACCACAAACACACAAACACACATACAAACACACCCACTACCCAACAATATACAAAACCATAGTATAGGCTATTCCAGTGTCCTACATGACACCCACTTCTGGCCAATGGAAGCTCCAGTGCTTGACTATGTTTTTGGCAGCTGGTGGCAGCTGGTTGGGTTTTTTGCCTCAAAAGAAAAGAGGGGAAGCCCCTATGCAGCCTGGCAATAGGCATTCTCACTGCTCTACTTCTATCAAGCCATACTGTTTTGAAGATTCTGCCTGCAAGTCCCTGCACTTCTCTGAACATGCCTGCAGGCCTTCTTGTGTACCACTATATTCTGGCTGCACAGGTGAACTAGGGGCTCCTGAGGGCTTCTTGGCCCATGAGATCCCTGTGAGTAAGGAGGATCCAGCTGAGGAGCCAACAAGGCAGAAGACACAGGGTTTTGCTAGCCTGCCTCAGGAGGCACATCATCTGAGGTGATGAGCTCAGTGCAGGTGTACATCTTAGGTTTTACAGAGTCACAGGACCTCTCTACACAGGCATATGCAGCCAGGTTGCATCTGGCTTTTTGTGGGCAACTTGTCCTACCCATTCCTTTTCATCAGAGTGATCCAGGTCCCACTTGCTTTTGTTTGATGCTGCCAAATAGTTGCCTTACAGGATGTCCTCCCAACCCCCATGTCACCTTGTTATTAACCTACATATTCAGGGAGTAGAGATAGGCTCTCCTGCTTCTCTAAGCTTTCTCAACATCTAAGGGCTAGGTAGCTTTTGAGGCAGATATCTTTAAACAGTTATTGTTCTCTCTGCCAATCTTAGCCCCACCTCTGCCCACTCCTATGTCTTGTGTTGGGTTGTTATCTCTGGCTTTCTGGTTTTTGTTTTGCCTTATTTTGTTTTTGTTTTTGTTTTTGTTTTTTGTACAGGCTCTATCATGGAGCTGTGCCTGCTTGTAGCCAGTCTATTCTGGCTGCACAGGCTGGACTAGGGCCTCCTGTGGACTTCTGGGTCCAGGGTAGAGATGTGAGTGAGCAAGGTTCAGCTGACCAGAGAGGAGGGCCTGCAACACCAGGTTTGGGTATCCTGACTAGGGAAGCACAGCCTCCCAGGACTGACACCATTCAGCTGTGACTTAAGCTCTCTACAGTGCAATGGACCTCTGGAGACGCTCAGTGCTCAAAAAAGGAAGGCTTGCTGGTGGATAGTGAAAAATATTTCACAAATGACAATGGCACTTATCATCTGGTAAACAGAAAGGTGATTCTGACCTAGAAAATGTCACTGGTAGTGTATGTATTGTTGACACAAAAGGAGATATTAGGAAGTGTGTAAGTACGTAGATAGGTAGGTAAGTAGGTATGTAGGTAGGAAGGCAGGTAGATATATAGATAAGTAGGTATAAAAATAAATAAAGTGATAGATAAATTACAAATATATAGATAAACAGACAGACAGACAGACAGACAGACAGACAGACAGTTACATACATAGCCAGCTAGTAGTTATCATGCTGTGGGAGTGAGCAACTTGGGAAGATAGTTTGATGGCACCTTGAGAATATTTATCGAACACCCTAAGGGATCTTGGTGTGAATTGATCTAAGAGGAGTTGGTGAGCGGAGGGGATGTGCTGCAGGGATCCTGCTGGGACAAGCCATAAATGCTCATTGTGCTTTGTGTCTAGGTGCCTGTCATCTTGCGTCCACTTGAATCCATTCAGACAGCTCTGAGTCCCATGCATGCCTAACTTTTGATCAGGTAGATACTTGAGTGTGTGCTAGGATACAGAAAGAAGGATCCATGGTGAGAGTGACTTGGGGACTTTAGAGGCATGAAGAAGATCAAAGTGTCCACACAGTGCTCCATGGTAGTTGGTGAATGGCTGGGGTGTGATGGAGGTGGGGTGGAGGGTTTGAGAGAGGAGAGAGATTCTGAGGGAGCTTGAATTAGCTCATAATGGTTGCCAGGTATCTGGGTCAGTTGCCTGGAGATACTTATTTTGTAGGTGCTTAGAATTGGGGGCCCGAGGCCAGAGCTTCATTTTCAAGGGGGCAGGTGGAGATGAAATATTCACTTCATGTTTAGATATGTCCTTGTCCTCAGCTCATCATGCTAGCTGGAATTCAGGTGAGACTTTGGAAGTGGGCAGCAAGACCCTCTGGGCCTTTGTGGTCAACAGATGATTGGATGACTTTGTGAGGCAGCATCTAACAGAACTCATATTGATGGATACTTGAGATACCAACCTGTTTGACTGGGTAAGTACACCAAGGATTTTGTGGGGGCCCTACTTTTCATCTTACACCACACTCTGGGCTCAATCCAGGGAAACTGAAGGCCTCGTGGATGCACAGAGCAGCCCACAGAGTGCCATGTGTCCAGTGCAGTGCCTCCTGCTGCTATGTGGGATGCCACTGCTGAGACTAATGACAGTGGAGAAGTTTGGTTCACCCCCTTCTCTTGTGGCCTCTGTTCAACTTCCCCTGTCTCCTGAGCTCTCTGACTCCACCACACAGGTGCCTTAACAGATGAGGATCATCCTACGAGGGCCTTCTTGGCTGGGTGCCTTCACCTGAAAAGTGAGTGTGGCCAGAATCCATAGAGTCTGCATCCACAAGAAGAGAACTGGCTGTCAGCTTTAGGAGATACCCATGTGGATGGAGTCAGCCAGGTAGGTGTCTTGTAGGATTCAGAGCAGATACCTGGAGGTAGCTTAATAGGAATGGAGAAGCAGAAAGCCATGTAAGGCTTCTCTCCTGGTGGTGGTTAGTGGGGTCTTTTTCTACCAGCTATCACTTAATGTTCTGACAGGAAGGAAGGAGAACTAATTTTCCCCTGATTGCTCCATGGTGTTTGGTGAATGCCTGGGCTGTGGTGGCAGTGGTGTGGAGGGTTAAAGAGAGGAGAGAGATTGTGAGGGAGCTGGAATTAGCTCATAATGGTTGCCTGGTTTCCTGGTCAGTTGCCTGGAGATGCTTACTTAGTGGGTGCTTAGAACAGGGGGCCTGAGGCCAGAGCTTGTTTTAAAAGTGGGCAGGTTGGAATCTAATATTCATTTCTTCTTTTGATATGTCCTTGTCCTCAGCTCAGCATGTTAGATAGCTTGCATTTCAGATTGTGAATGTGGGCAGCCAGCAACTATGGGGCTCTGAGGTGGACAGATGACTGAATGAATTTGTGAAGCAGTATCTACCCAAACTCAAATTGAAGGTTATCTGAGATACCAACCTGTGTGCCCAGGTATGTAGACAAAATTTTTGAGGGTGGGGGGCTTTTTTTCTATTGGAAACTGAAGGCCTCAGGAACACATAGAGCAGCCCATTCCTTTCTCTGGCTCCATGGCAGTGCCTCCTGCAGCTAAGTGAAAAGCCAATGTTGGGGCTAATGCCAATTGAGAAGGTTAGTTTCCCACCCCAAACCCCTGTGGCCTCTGTTCACATTACCCTTTTCCCTGAGCTCTGATTCTACCACCTGACTCCCCTATGAGCTGAGGATCATCCTGGGAGAGCTTTCTGTCTGGGTGCCTTTACCTGGCATCTTGTTAGAGTGTAACCATGGACAGAGAAGTCTGCCTCTTCAAAAAAGAGAACTGGCTTTGAGCTTAGGGGAACTTTGTGTGGGAAAAGTCAGGCAGCCTCAGGCTGGATCAATCTCTGGGCCTGGCCGAGTTCTAGTGTTCTGGCTGGGCACTGAATGGGCGGGCCCAGATCCTGGTCTTCAAGTCCAGGCCTTTGATTCTGATGCTCTGCCCCTAGTGTCCAGATTAGCATGAAGTGTAGGTAGGGCTCTCATGGGATTCTTTACAAGTACAAGCTGACGCCTATTAGTGCTTGACTCTCTCCTGCTGCACCCTTCAGTGGCTGGCAGATGTCCTGCAGTTGAGAAGTGCCAGTGATGTGTGATTCTTCCATCTCCACCATGCACAACCTCTTTTTCCCGACACTTATGGACCAACATCCGTATTTCCAAACCTTATAGGCAGGAGAAAGCATGCACACACAGAAGGACAGGAGCATTCTTTCTTGCAAGATCACATATATTTGCCCTTGAACATAGTGGCAGACTTGCTTTTTTGCCAGTCTATTCTCACTGCACAGGCTAAACTAGGGCCTCCTGTGGACTTCTAGGTTCAGGGAGGACCTGTTGGTGAGCAAGGTTCAGCTAACCATAGAGGAAGGCCTGCAATACCAGGTTTGGGTATCCTGACTAGGGAAGCACAGCCTCCCAGGCCTGAGCACCCTTCAGCTGTGACTTAAGCTCTCTACAGTGCAATGGACCTCTGGAGACTCTCAGTGTTCAAAAAAGGAAGGCTTGCTTGTCTATAGTGAAAAACATTTCACAAACAACAATGGCACTTATCATCTGGTAAACAGAAAGGTGATTCTGCCCTAGAAAATGTAACTGGAAGTATATGTATTGGTGACACAAAAGGAGATATTAGGAGGTCTGTAAGTATGTAGGTAGGTAGGTAGGAAGGCATATATATATATATATATATATATATATATATATATATATGACAGATATATAGATAAATAGACAGACAGACAGAGAGACAGACATACAGACAAACAGACATTTACATACATAACCAGCTAGTAGTTATCATGCTGTGGGAATGAGCAACTTGCAGAGAAAGTTTGATGGCACCTTGAGAATTTTTATCAGGCACCCTAAGGGACCTTGGTGTGAATTGGTCAAGGAGCAGTTGGTGAGCTGAGGGGATGTGCTGCAGGGATCCTGGTTTCATAAGCGATAAATGCTCATTGTGCTTTGTGTCTAGGTACTTGTCACCTTGGGTCCAATTGAATCCCTTCAGAGAGCTCTGAGTTGCATGCATACCTAACTTTTGATCAGGTAGATAGTTGAGTGTGTGCTAGGATACAGAAAGAAGGATCCATGGTGAGAGTGACTTGGGGACTTTAGAGGCAGGAAGAAGATCAAAGTGTCCACAGAATGCTCCATGGTAGTTGGTGAATGTCTGGGGTGTGATGGAGGTGGGGTGCAGGGTTCGAGAGAGGAGAGAGATTCTGAAAGAGCTTGAATAAGCTTATAATGGTTGCCTGGTTTCCTGGTATGTTGCCCAGAGATGCTTATTTTGTAGGTGCTTAGAATTGGGGGCCTGAGGCCAGAGCTTGGTTTTCAAGGGGGCAGGTTGAGATGAAATAGTCACTTCTTGTTTAGATATGTCCTTGTCCTAAGCTCATCGTGGTAGCTGGAATGCAGGTGAGATTTGGGAAGTGGGCAGCAAGACCCTCTGGGCCTTTGTGGTCAACAGATGATTGGATGAACTTGTGAAGCAGCATCTACCAGAACTCATATGGATGGATACCTGAGATACGAACCTGTGTGACTGGGTAAGTAGACCAAGGATTTTGTGAAGGCCCTTCTTTTCATCTCACACCACACTCTGGGCTCACACCTGGGGAAACTGAAGGCCTTGTGGATGCACAGAGCAGCCCACAGAGTGCCATGTGTCCAGTGCAGTGCCTCCTGCTGCTATGTGGGATGCCAGGGTTGACACTAATGCCAATGTAGAAAGTTTGGTTCCCCAACTCCCCCTGTGGCCTCTGTTCAACTCCCCTGTCTCCTGAGCTCTCTGACTCTACCACACAGATGCCTTACCAGATGAGGATCATTCTACGAGCGCCTTCTTGGCTGGGTGCCTTCACCTGGGAAGTGAGTGTGGCCAGAAACCATAGAGTCTGCATCCACAAGAAGAGAACTGGCTGTCAGCTTTAGGAGATACCCATGTGGATGGAGTCAGCCAGGTAGGTGTCTTGTAGGATTCAGAGCAGATACCTGGAGGAAGCTTAATAGGAATGGAGAAGCAGAAAGCCATGTAAGGCTTCTCTCCTGGTGGTGGTTAGTGGGGTCTTTTTCTACCAGCTATCACTTAAGCTATTGACAGGAAAGAAGGAGAACAAATTTTTCCCTGAGTGCTACATGGTATTTGGTGAATGGCTGGGGTGTGGTGACAGTGGTGTGGAGGGTTAGAGAGAGGAGAAAGATTGTGAGGGAGCTGGAATTAGCTCATAATGGTTGCCTGGTTTCCTGGAACGTTGCCTGAAGATGCTTACTCAGTGGGTGCTTAGAAATGGAGGCCTGAGGCCAGAGCTTGGTTTCCAAGTGGGCAAGTAGGAATCTAATATTCATTTCTTCTTTTGATATGTCCTTGTCCTCAGCTCAGCATGTTAGATAGCCTGCATGTCAGATTGTCAATGTGGGTGTCCAGCCACTATGGGGCTCTGAGGTGGACAGATGGCTGGATGACTTTGTGAAGCAGCATTTACCCAAACTCAAATTTAGGGGTATCTGAGATACCAACCTGTGTGCCTGGGTATGTAGACAAAATTTTTCAGGGGGTGGGGGGGGCACTTCTTTTCGATTGGAAATTGAAGGCCTCAGGAACACATGGAGCAGCCCATCCATTTCTCTGGCTCCAGTGCAGTGCCTCCTAAAGCTAAGTGGATAGCCAATGTTGGGACTAATGCCAATTGAGAAGGTTAATTTCCCACCCCAAATCCCTGTGGAATCTGTTCACATTACCCAGTTCCCTGAGCTCTGATTCTACCACCTGGCTGCCCTAGGTGCTAAAGATCATCCTGAGAGAGCATTTTGTCTGGGTGCCTTTACCTGGCATCTTGTTAGAGTGTAACCATGGACAGAGGAGTCTGCCTCTTCAAAAAAGAGAACTGGCTTTGAGCTTAGGGAACCTTTGTGTGGGAAAAGTCAGGCAGCCTCAGGCTGGATCAATCACTGTGCCTGTCCCAGTCCCAGTGTTCTGGCTGGACACCGAGTGGGCGGGCTCAGCTCCTGGTCCTCAAGTCCAGGCCTTTGTTTCTGATGCTCTGCCCCTAGTGTCCAGATTAGCATGAGGTTTAGGTAGGGGTCTCCCAGGATCCTTTGCAAATACAAGCTGACACCTCTTAGTGCTTGACTCTCTCCTGCTGCACCCTTCAGTGGCTGGCAGATGTCCTGCAGTTGAGAAGCACCTGTGATGGGTGATTCTTCCATCTCCACCAAGCACAACCTCCTCTTCCCCTGACACTTATGGACCAAAATCCATATTTCCAAAACTTATACATAGGAGAAATTGTGCACACAGAGAAGTGCAGTAGCATTCTCTCTTGCAAATTCGCATATATGTGCCCGTGAACATAGTGGCAGACCTGCTTTGTTGCCAGTCTATTCTGGCTGCACAGGCTGGACTTGGCCCTCCTGTGGACTTCTAGGTCCAGGGGAGACATGTGAGTGAGCAAAGTTCAGCTGACCAGAGAGTTTGGGCTGCAACATCAGGGTTATGTATCCTGATTAGGGAAGCACAGCCTCCCAGGCCTGAGCACCATGCAGCTGTGACTTAAGCTCTTTACAGTGCATTGGACCCCTGGGTACTCTCAGTGCTCAAAAAACAAGGGCTTGCTGGTGGTTAGTGAAAAATATTTCACAAATGACAATGGCACTTATCATCTGGTAAACAGAAAGGGGATTCTGCTCTAGAAAATGTCACTGGAAGTGTTTTGGTGACACAAAAGGAGTTATTAAGAGGTGTGTATGTATGTAGGTAGGTAGGTAGGTAAGTAGATAGGTAGGTAGGATGGCAGGTAGATATATAGATAAGTAGGTATAAAAAATAAGTAAAGAGATAGACAAATAGATTAATGACAGGTATATAGATAAATAGACAGACAGACAGACCGACAGACAGACAGACCGACCGACAAGTAGACAGACAGACAGTTACATACATAGCCAGCTAGTATTTATCATGCTGTGGGAGTGAGCAACTTGGGAAGATAGTTTGATGGCACCTTGAGAATATTTATCGAACACCCTAAGGGATCTTGGTGTGAATTGATCTAGGAGGAGTTTGTGAGTGGAGGGGATGTGCTGCAGGGATCCTGCTGGGACAAGCCATAAATGCTCATTGTGCTTTGTGTCTAGGTGCCTGTCACCTTGCGTCCACTTGAATCCATTCAGACAGCTCTGAGTCCCATGCATGCCTAACTTTTGATCAGGTAGATACTTGAGTGTGTGCTAGGATACAGAAAGAAGGATCCATGGTGAGAGTGACTTGGGGACTTTAGAGGCATGAAGAAGATCAAAGTGTCCACACAGTGCTCCATGGTAGTTGGTGAATGGCTGGGGTGTGATGGAGGTGGGGTGGAGGGTTTGAGAGAGGAGAGAGATTCTAAGGGAGCTTGAATTAGCTCATAATGGTTGCCAGGTATCCTGGTCAGTTGCCTGGAGATGCTTATTTTGTAGGTGCGTAGAATTGGGGGCCCGAGGCCAGAGCTTGGTTTTCAAGGGGGCAGGTTGAGATGAAATATTCACTTCATGTTTAGATATGTCCTTGTCCTCGGCACATCGTTCTAGCTGGAATTCAGGTGAGACTTTGGAAGTGGGCAGCAAGACCCTCTGGGCCTTTGTGGTCAACAGATGATTGGATGACTTTGTGAGGCAGCATCTAACAGAACTCATATGGATGGATACCTGAGATACCAACCTGTGTGACTGGGTAAGTAGACCAAGGTTTTTGTGGCGGCCCTACTTTTCATCTAACACCACACTCTGGGCTCAATCCAGGGAAATTGAAGGCCTAGTGAATGCACAGAGCAGCCCACAGAGTGCCATGTGTCCAGTGCAGTGCCTCCTGCTGCTATGTGGGATTCCAGGGTTGACACTAATGCCAATGGAGAAGCATGGTTCCCCAACTCCCCCTGGGGCCTCTATTCAACTTCCCGTGTCTCCTGAGCTCTCTGACTCCACCACATAGGTGCCTTAACAGATGAGGATCATCCTACGAGGGCCTTCTTCGCTGGGTGCCTTCACCTGGGAAGTGAGAGAGTGTGGCCAGAAACTATAGAGTCTGCATCCACAAGAAGCGAACTGGCTGTCAGCTTTAGGAGATACCCATGTGGATGGAGTCAGCCAGGTAGATGTCTTGTATGATTCAGAGCAGATACCTGGAGGAAGCTTAATAGGAATGGAGAAGCAGAAAGCCATGTAAGGCTTCTCTCCTGGTGGTGGTTAGTGGGGTCTTTTTCTACCAGCTATCACTTAAGCTATTGACAGGAAAGAAGGAGAACAAATTTTCCCCTGAGTGCTACATGGTATTTGGTGAATGGCTGGAGTGTAGTGACAGTGGTGTGGAGGGTTAGAGAGAGGAGAAAGATTGTGAGGGAGCTGGAATTAGCTCATAATAGTTGCCTGGTTTCCTGGAACGTTGCCTGAAGATGCTTACTCAGTGGGTGCTTAGAAATGGAGGCCTGAGGCCAGAGCTTGGTTTCCAAGTGGGCAAGTAGGAATCTAATATTCATTTCTTCTTTTGATAGGTCCTTGTCCTCAGCTCAGTATGTTAGATAGCCTGCATGTCAGATTGTCAATGTGGGTGTCCAGCCACTATGGGGCTCTGAGGTGGACAGATGGCTGGATGACTTTGTGAAGCAGCATCTACCCAAACTCAAATTTAGGGGTATCTGAGATACCAACCTGTGTGCCCGGTTACATAGACAAAATTTTTCAGAGGGTGGGAGGGCACTTCTTTCTGATTGGAAACTGAAGGCCTCAGGAACACATGGAGCAGCCCATCCATTTCTCTGGCTTCAGTGCGGTGCCTCCTGAAGCTAAGTGGATAGCCAATGTTGGGACTAATGCCAATTGAGAAGGTTAGTTTCCCACCCCAAACCCTGTGGCCTCTATTCACATTACCCCATTCCCTGAGCTCTGATTCTATCACCTGGCTGACCTACGAGCTGAGGATCATCCTGGGAGAGCTTTCTGTCTGGGTGCCTTTACCTGGCATCTTGTTAGAGTGTAACCAAGGACAGAGGAGTTTGCCTCTTCAAAAAAGAGAACTGGCTTTGAGCTTAGGGGACCTTTGTGTGGGAAAAGTCAGGCAGCCTCAGGCTGGATCAATCACTGGGCCCGGCCCAGTCCCAGTGTTCTGGCTGGGCACTGAGTGGGCGAGCCCAGCTCCTGGTCCTCAAGTCCAGGCCTTTGATTCTGATGGTCTGCCCCTAGTGTCCAGATTAGCATGAGGTTTAGGTAGGGGTCTCCCAGGATCCTTTGCAAGTACAAGCTGACACCTCTTAGTGCTTGACTCTCTCCTGCTGCACCCTTCAGTGGCTGGCAGATGTCCTGCAGTTGAGAAGCACCTGTGAAGGGTGAATCTTCCATCTCCACCATGCACAACCTCCTCTTCCCCTGACACTTATGGACCAAAGTCCATATTTCCAAACCTTATAGGCAGGAGAAAGCATGCATACACAGAAATGCAGGGACATTCTCTCTTGCAAGATTGCATATATGTGCCTATGAACATAGTGGTAGACCTGCTTGTAGCCAGTCTATTCTGGCTGCACAGGCTGGACTAGGGCCTTGTGTGGACTTCTAGGTCCAGGGGAAACATGTGAGTGAGCAAGGTTCAGCTGACCAGAGAGGAGGGCCTGCAACACCAGGTTTGGGTATCCTGACTAGGGAAGCACAGCCTCTCAGGCCTGACACCATTCAGCTGTGACTTAAGCTTTCTACAGTGCAGTGGACCTCTGGAGACGCTCAGTGCTCAAAAAAGGAAGGCTTGCTGGTGGATAGTGAAAAGTATTTCACAAATGACAATGGCACTTATCATCTGGTAAACAGAAAGGTGATTCTGACCTAGAAAATGTCACTGGAAGTGTATGTATTGTTGACACAAAAGGAGATATTAGGAGGAGTGTAAGTACGTAGATAGGTAGGTAAGTAGGTATATAGGTAGGAAGGCAGGTAGATATATAGATATGTAGGTATAAAAATAAATAAAGAGATGGATAAATAGATAAATGACAGATATATGTATAAATAGACAGACAGACAGACAGTTACATACATAGCTAGTAGTTATCATGCTGAGGGAGTGAGCAACTTGCGGAGAAAGTCTGATGGCACCTTGAGAATATATATAGGACACCCTAAGGGATCTTGGTGTGAATTGATCTAGGAGGAGTTGGTGAGCGGAGGGGATGTGCTGCAGGGGTCCTGCTGGGACAAGCCATAAATGCTCATTGTGCTTTGTGTCTAGGTGCCTGTCACCTTGGGTCCACTTGAATCCATTCAGACAGCTCTGAGTTGAATGCATGCCTAACTTTTGATCAGGTAGATACTTGAGTGTGTGCTAGGATGCAGAAAGATGGATCCATGGTGAGAGTGACTTGGGGACTGTAGAGGCAGGAGGAAGATCAAAGTGTCCACACAGTGCTCCATGGTAGTTGGTGAATGGCTGGGGTGTGATGGAGGTGAGATGGAGGTTTTGATATAGGAGGGAGATTCTCAGGGAGCTTGAATTAGCTCATAATGGTTGCCAGGTATCCTGGTCAGTTGCCTGGAGATGCTTATTTTGTAGGTGCTTAGAATTTTGGGCCCAAGGCCAGAGCTTGTTTTTCAAGGGGGCAGGTGGAGATGAAATATTCACTTCATGTTTAGATATGTCCTTGTCCTAAGCTCATCGTGCTAGTTGGAATTCAGGTGAGACTTTGGAAGTGGGCAGCAAGACCCTCTGTGCCTTTGTGGTCAACAGATGATTGGATGACTTTGTGAGGCAGCATCTACCAGAACTCATATTGATGGATACCTGAGATACCAACCTGTGTGACTGGGTAAGTAGACCAAGGTTTTTGTGGCGGCCCTACCTTTCATCTCGCACCACACTCTGGGCTCAATCCAGGGAAACTGAAGGACTTGTGGATGCACAGAGCATCCCACGGAATGCCATGTGTCCTGTGCAGTGCCTCCTGCTGCTATATGGAATGCCAGTGTTGAGACTAATGCCAATGTAGAAAGTTTGGTTCCCCAACTCCCCCTGTGGCCTCTGTTCAACTCCCCTGTCTCCTGAGCTCTCTGACTCCACCACACAGGTGCCTTATCAGATGAGGATCATTCTAAGAGGGCCTTCTTGGCTGGGTGCCTTGACCTGGGAAGTGAGAGAGTGTGGCCAGATACCAAAGAGTCTGAATCTACAAGAAGCGAACTGGCTGTCAGCTTTAGGAGATACCCATGTAGATGGAATCGGGTAGGTATGTGTCTTGTATGATTCAGAGCAGATACCTGGAGGAAGCTTAATGGGAATGGAGAAGCAGAAAGCCATGTAAGGCTTCTCTCCTGGTGGTGGTTAGTGGGGTCTTTTACTACCAGCTATTACTTAAGCTCTTGACAGGAAGGAAGGAGAACAAATTTTTCCATGAGGGCTACAAGTCCAGGCCTTTGATTCTGATGTTCTGCCCCTAGTGTCCAGATTAGCATGAGGTTTAAGTAGGGCTCTCATGGGATTCTTTGCAAGTACAAGCTGACGCCTATTAGTGCTTGACTCTCTCCTGCTGCACCCTTCAGTGGCTGGCAGATGTCCTGCAGTTGAGAAGTGCCCGTGATATGTGACTCTTCCATCTCCACCATGCACAACCTCTTTTTCCTGACACTTATGGACCAAAATCCATAATTCCAAACCTTATAGGCAGGAGAAAGCATACACACACAGAAGTGCAGGAGTATTCTCACTTGCTAGATTGCATATATGTGCCCATGAACATAGTGGCAGCCATCCTTGTAGCCAGTCTATTCTGGCTGCACAGGCTGGACTAGGGACTCCTGTGGACTTTTATGTCAAGGCAAGACTTGTGGGTGAACAAGTTGCAGGTGACCAGAGAGGAGGGCCTGCATCATCAGGTTTGGTTATCCTGACTATTGAAGCACAGCCTCCAAGGCCTGAGCACCATGCAGCTGTGACTTAAGCTCTCTATAGTGCAATGCACCTCTAGAGACTCTCAGTGCTCAAAGAAGGAAGGCTTGCTGTGTCACTTATCATCTGGTAAACAGAAAGGTGATTCTGCCCTAGAAAATATAGCTGGAAGTGTATGTATTGTTGACACAAAAAAAGATATTAGGAGGTGTGTAAGTACATAGGTGGGTAGGTAAGTAGGTAGGTAGGTAGGAAGGCAGGTAGATTTATAGATATGTAGGTATAAATATAAATAAAGATATAGATAAATAGATAGGTAAATGACAGATATATAGATAAATAGACAGACAGACAGACAGACAGACACAGTAACATAGATAGCCAGCTAGTTGTCATGCTGTGGGAGTGAGCAACTTGCAGAGAAAGTTTGATGTCACCTTAATAATTTTTACTGGGTACCCTAAGTGACCTTGGTGTGAATTGGTCTTGGAGGATTTGGTGAGTGGAGGGCATATGCTGCAGGGATTCTGGTGGGACAAGCGATAAATGCTCATTGTGCTTTGTGTCTAGGTGCCAGTCACCTTGGTTCCACTTGAATCCCGTCAGTAAGCTCTGAGTTGCATGCGTGCCTAACTTTTGATCAGGTAAATAGTTGAGTGTGTGCTAGGATACAGAAAGAAGGATCCATGGTGAGAGTGACTTAGGGACTTTAGAGGCAGGAAGAAGATCAAAGTGTCCACAGAGTGCTCCATGGTAGTTGGTGAATGGCTGGGGTGTGATGGAGGTGGGTGGAGTGTTTGAGAGAGGAGAGAGATTCTGAGGGAGCTTGAATTAGCTCATAATGGTTGCCTGGTTTCCTGGTCAACATCCAAGAGACGCTTATTTTGTAGGTGCTTAGAATTGGGGGCCTGAGGCCAGAGCTTGGATTTTAAGGGGGTAAGTGGTGATGGAATATTAATTTCTTCTTTTGATTATGTCCTTGTCCTCTGCTCAGCATTCTAGGTGGCTTGCAGGTCAGATTGTTCAAGTAGGCACCCAGCCACTCTGTGACTTTGACTTGGACAGATTATTGGATGACATTGTGTGGCAACATCCACCAGAACTCACATTGAGGGATACCTGAGATAGCAACCTTTGTGCCTGGGTAAGTAGACAAAATTTTTCAGGGGGCTGGGGGCCTTCTTTTCAATTTGTACCGCACTCTGGGCACACATCAGGGAAACTGAAGGCCTCAAGGCCACACAGAGCAGCCCATCCATTTCTCTGGCTCCAGTGCAGTGCCTCCTGCAGCTAAGGGAAAGCCAATGTTGGGACAAATGCCAATTGAGGTTAGTTCTCCACCCCAAACCACTGTGGCCTCTGTTCACATTACCCTTTTCCCTGAGCTCTGATTCTACCACCTGGCTGCCCTAGGAGCTGAGGATCATCCTGGGAGAGCTTTCTGTCCTGGGTGCCTTTACCTGGCATCTTGTTAGAGTGTAACCAAGGACAGAGGAGTCTGCCTCTTCAAAAAAGAGAACTGGCTTTGAGCTTAGGGGACCTTTGTGTGGGAAAAGTCAGGCAGCCTCAGGCTGGATCAATCTCTGGGCCAGGCCCAGTCCCAGTGTTCTGGCTGGGTACTGAGTGGACAGGCCCAGCTCCTGGTCCTCAGGTCCAGGCCTTTGATTCTGATGCTCTGCCCCTAGGTTCCAGATTAGAATGTGGTTTAGGTAGGGCTCTCACAGGATCCTTTGCAAGTACAAGCTGATGCCTCTTAGTGCTTGACTCTCTCTTGCTGCACACGTCAGTGGGTGACAGGTGCCCCACAGTTGAGAAGTGCCTGTGCTGCGTGACTCTTCCATCTCCACCATGCAGATCCTTTTTTTTTTCCTGACACTTATGCACCAACTTCCATATTCCTGAACCTTAAAGACAGGACAAAGCATGCACACAGAGAAGTACAGGAGCATTTCCTCTTGTGAGCTTGCATATATATATGCACTTACACACAAACACACACACACATACACACACACACACATACACACACACACACACACACACACACACACACTACCCAACAACATACAAAATCATAGTTTAGAGATCTCCAGTGTCCTGATTGGACACCACCCCCCCCCCGGCCAGCTGAAACTCCAGTGCTTGGCCATGTTGTTAGCATGTGGTGGTTGCTGGTTTTTTTTTTTTTTTTCCTTAAAGGGCAGAAGGAGAATGCCCATGCAGGCTGGAAGTTGGTGTTCTCCCTGCTCTACTGCAATGAAGCAGAATTGTTTTGAGAATTCCTCCTGCACATCCATGTGCCTATCTGAACGTAATGGAAAGCCTGATTTTTAGCCACTTTGTTCTGGCTGCACTGGCAGGACTATGTCCTGCTGTGGACTTCTAGGCCCAGGAGAGGCATGTGAGCAAGAGGCCAGCTGACCAGAGAAGAGAGCCTGCAACACCAGGTTTGGCTAGCCTAACTC